>NC_079159.1:55262495-55565525 GCF_947563725.1 Argiope bruennichi | reverse complement strand
TGTTTTTATGTATGTGAAACTCGTACTCTCGAGATGTTTCTTCAACATTTTATATTTGTATGTAAAGATTGTAACCATGTTCACCATTCCCAAACATTGAAATGATTATTTTAAAAAAAAATGCAATAAAAAAAGAAGAAAAACAAAGAATCTTAATTTTATTTACAAATGATATAAATAAATAAAAATGGAATGTTACAAGCTTTCTTTTTGCATACTGGATATTTAATGTAAAATGCAAGAGATGTAGCCCTAAAAACATACTTTGAAACTTATGACTAATAAGCTGTAAATTAGATGTGAAGAAACGATTTGCGAAAAAAAAAAAAAAAAAAAACTTTTCCCACTGTAAATTTTCCACAGTTAATTAAAGCAGTGATAAGTGACACACCGAAGTGTTTAATGCAAATTTCTGTGAAAATTCTGAAAAAAAAAGAAAAAAAAAAAAAAAAAGGAAACAAAAAAAATAATTCTACAAAAAATATTATTTTACCTATAAAGCAGAATCTCTGTATGGGTGTTATTAGTAGTAAGCGCAAGAATATATGACATCATTAACATTAAATGGCTGCCAATCAATTGAATTGAATTGTGTAATGAACAATTAAGAATACTATAGAAAAGGACACGGCTAGAAGTTTCGTATATCTTATATATATTACCCAACAATAATTGTAAATTAAAGATCAGGCTCGTTGATGAAGCTTCTTTCTTTTCTAATGTTATTTTTTAGATGTCTGCAACTCTATTAATAAAAAAATATGAATCGTTATGAGTCCGCGCTCTTCCGGTGAGGCAATGTGACCTCCAGTAACCAGAGTAACTTTGGTACATATGTACATAAGAGAGTGAGAATATGCACCTCAAAACACTATTTAAAAAATTTAATAAAAAATTAAGATGGGAATATAGAGTTTTTCTACGATAGCTTTCGAAAATATTTACGCACAAAAATAAACTTCGCAATCTTTAAACATTGAAACATTTATCTTTTAAATGATATCAATATAGTACTCATGCACATTTTCTCTGAATTTTGAAAATTTTCGAAAATGTATTTTGCTTAATATTTGCTGGATTATTAGTATTGCAATTTTCATTGTTTCCTGCAGTATTTGAATATTACTCGATTTTCTTCTATTCTTAAAAACTAAAACAGAAGAATTTTGCTAAATATCTGTACAATTTTCTGTAAGAATAGAAAAAAAATGCAGTTACATTGTCATGAAATTTAAAAGTTGGATGAACTACAAATTTATTCAATTGCTGCTATTTTAACATCGTTGTAATGTAATGGGATTGGCCACTATTATTAAAGATCAGATGTCCAATGAACAAAACATATGAACATGTAAGACAATTAAAATTGCACAGCCTTAATGGCTTCGAACTTGATGAATCATGTATATAAATTTATATCTAAATGATTTAATTAAATTAAATACAACCAATATCTCCGGTGAAACGCCTGGCTCCAAAATCAACTAGTAATCACTGAGTAACGATACAGAAGATATTTCACAACAATTATTTAACGGAATTAAACCATCAACATCAACCTTTTATGTTTTTATTTCAGCGTGATACTTGTCAAAGGGTACACGGTACATAGAAATTCTTTGACTATTTCTGTAACCAGTAGCACAAGTTTGCTTGTCATAACAACATGTTTTAAGATTATTGAAAATGTGGAAATAAAACAGGATCTAAATTGTATTATAAAGAAAATAGCTAAGGATTCTCCCTTTTCCTTCTGAAAACGTCCTATTTGAATTTAATTGATTGTGTCGGTCAAACGTTGCAATGAAGCATTATTGTCACCTCAAGAATTTTTATCATAGATTCAATTTGATTGTCGTCTGGAAATTCTTAAATTTAACTGAATCGTACTCCGAAAATCCACTATTATTTATGATGCATGAAAAGCGAAAGCATTTCCTGGTTAGCGTTAATTTTGATGATTTCGATCCTTTGGGGGAACACGAATCTGTATTATTCCATTAAAAACTGCCATTTCGGTTAGGGCTCAAAAGCGTGGCACTAGTTTTCAAGAATTGTAACAATTTCCAGGATTAAGCTGTCACCAACACTTTTGCAAAGTTTCAATATTCTCCTTCTCTTTTTTTATTGGTTTATTGGTTTTTATTAAAAAATATTCGTTGGTTCTTTTTTATTCGTTTTTATTTATTGGCAAAATAAATCAAAACCTTCTATTCCAATATAAACGGAAAAAAATTCTGTGTCGAATGAGACATTGCACTAAAATATATCTCAATACCTTGTAAGAAAGTTTCTAGGATATGTTTAAAACGTTGCCATGATGATTAATTGTCCTTTTATCAATTGAGTGAGAATATTTTTTTTCCATATCTTTACTTAAAAAAAGAGCATAATTTACACTAATATTTGGACTTGATTTTACAATTTCTTCTGAACAGTGATTCCTTTTATCTCTTTCGAAGTAACCGTTTTTAGTTGTGTTCACTTACAAGAAACTTAGATAAATTTGTAGAGCCAGTCAAAGAAGTGTCGGAGCACTCATTAATGATCGCCATTTATAAGAGTGAAATACACCAAAAGAATGCCAAACAATTTGGAAGAATGTTCTTATAATATATAAATTGTATTCAAATAAGAAGTCATCTAAATTTTTATGTTTGCATAATGTTCACATTTTCTGAGTGCCAAAATTTAATTTTCCTTTTCTATATGATATAGCATAATAAGTGTTAAGAATAAAAGGTTAGACAAATGTGATCAAAATGAACAGAGATACACGTAAAGAAGTTTCGGAGACCATCTCAATATATGTAAACATAGAAATAGTTCACTCATTGTATAATTTCGTTTATTCAAGTTTTCATTTCGGTCGTTAATATGGTAATTTTGATCTAAAAGAGATAAATAAAATTTTATGTTTACTCTTATTTGTAATAAAACTATATTTTAATCTGTGTAATTAATTGCAAATAAATATTAGACAAATAGAATTTTAAAGGCGTATTATTTGAAATAATCGAAGATTCTGGACAGCTTTAGTATTAATATTACTAAAATAAGCATAAATAACAAATTTTTGGAGTACTTGAAAAATAGAAGTCAGAGTTTTATTTTCGAAAATAATTATTTTCTTTATAACTGATGATTATTTATTTATGCTGTAGATTTGCAAAAATTTTAAATTTTAACCAAACAGCATTTTAAATTATCACAAGAGTTTCTCGTTTAATCTCTATTAACTAGGAAACTTATTAAATAAGAAAAATAGGAAAAAGTTTATAAATTTCTGTTTTAATTCTTGAAGTGTAATGACATTGCATTATTGATGCGCAAAAAAGTTACTTTTTCATTTTATTTAAAAACGTTTTAGTTATTCATATATTTTAAACTGTAAAATATTTTCTCTTTTGTGCTTTTTTTCATTAATTAAAATTTGGTCAAAGTTTTTCTTCAATTTAAATGAACTCCAGTTTATCCGAATGAAACTTTCCTTGTAATGTAATCTATTCTATGGATCAAATTTTTTGATCATCTCTCAATTAAAAAAAATTATAATCTAAATCAACATTGAAAGAGAATACAATGTCGACGATTAATGAGGATTTTGACTGTTGTAAGAGAATCCACTTGCAAGGTTGAAATGCCTTCCCACTTAAAACAATGAAAAACAATTTTCACACTACAGACTTATATCAAATTAAAGAGTATAAAATTCCTTATATTTTCAAGCTTTTATTTTTCTTAAAATTTTAATATTTTTTCAGATAAGTGTTCTAAATTACTTTTTCGTTTTCAATAATTTACGACCCCCATCAAATCGGCATGTTACTTACATGAAAAATAGCCTTTAAGAATGTGCTTTCACTTTAAAAAAATACATAGTTGAAACACCTATGGTTATTTTTTTATTAATTTTTTACAGTTTCCGAAAGTTCGCCGACTCCTTATTTTGCGATTTTCACCCCCTAAACCCATGTTGTATGGTGATTCTTTATCCTCTTGATGCCTACTATCACCCCTCTGAATTTGTCGGTCGAATTCAGCAACACCCTGTATATATATATATATATATTCTGCAGAAAACTCGAATAAACAAAGCCAAAAAAAATTTCTATGAAATTAAGTAACTTTCAGTCAATGTAATAATAAAGAATGGAACACAAGGAAGAGTTTTTAACCTATTCTCTATTCGTTCCCCATAATTCGCTTTATCTCCTATCACTCCTATTTTAGCCGAAGTGATCCGAAGTCGTATGTGGGTGCTAACAAATTAGCTTATGTATATCCGCATAACGGAGTAAGTGAGAAACAGGCGATGACGAGGTATGACCGGTCACGCATACTTTTCTGGCAGCATTTAACTCATCACTGGCAATACCCGTTGGTCAGCGGCCGCTTTCACGCACATCTGGACATCGCATCTATTTTGGACTTAATTATGCAGAAGGAACCGGAATTCAATTTGTGGATAGCCTATGAAGGTGTGTCGCTCTCCTTGCCTTTGGCACTAATTTGTAAATCTTTCACACTAATTAACAGAGGAACAGATATCATGCATATCATCTAAAGTATTTATTAATGTTTGAACGAATTGTTACTCAAATGGATTTATTTTGCTATTAAATTAAATTAATTTTTATACATTATACGAGCATTTGGGATTTGATATTTGATTGTTTTGGTCAATATGATTTTAAATAGATATATTTTAATTTAATAAATCAATAAGAACTTCTTTTAAATTTGACATCTTCATGATAGAATTCTTACAAAGGATTAAATCTGTATTCTACATGAGTGTTTTTTTTAAACGTTTGAAAATAGTTATATTTTTGAATAATTTTATAAAAACAATTGGAAAAAAAGCTGTCCATAAAACCAAAACATAATAATTAAATCGCAGGAGTTTTTCTTAAAGTTTTTTGGAATAAAAAAAAAAAAGGTCTAAATTAAATCTTCTAGTTTAGAGATTTATCAAATGATTTGCTTTACCTTTTGCAGATAGCTTAAGAAGTATATTTTCTAGTTTTTGAAACTAAAAAATAAACTATATTTTTATCCAATCTTTAATAATTAGAGCTCGATTTATAAATACCACGAAAGTTTCAACTTTTTTTCACATTGTGGAGCTCTTGTTTTTGTTGTTTGTTTCTTATGGCACTTAAGCCGGAAGGGAGCGTCTCTTGTTTTTTATAGTAGCGCTAACTAAGGCCATGGGTACGACTTTGCCACTCATGCATCACTCATTCGCTTGCACAACCCCTTTTTACAGGAGGGCACATTCACAAATCTCACAGATAGAACAAAGGAAACTCGAACCCAGGACGCCCAGATCGCGGGGAAGACGCGTTACCCCTATGCCAGGACGCCGGCTTGTGGAGCTCTAAAATATCTATAAAATACTTTTAAATGAATAGATTACTTTTCTGTTATTCAGAAACTGCAGAACATATTGGGAAATTATCATACCAAATATGAAAAAAAAAAAAAAATATGCACTAGATTTTTTTATGAGGTTTTTTGTAAGAAAATTCCATAAAAGATTAAAATTTGTGAAAATAGCATCTAAAGATGTGAAATACCATCAAAACCTATGAAAATGCAAATATAAAAACCAGTGTTATCAGTGTCAGTTAAACGGTTTTATTAAGATCTCTGCTCAAACATAATAAATAAATAAAAAAAAAAAGAATTCATAATTTTGCAAGGAATTGACTTTTCAATCCAGTCACCTACTTTATTATGTAGCCTAATTCAAGAGATGGAATTTCATATTTCCTTTTCGTTTTTAATTTGCAATTGCATATTATATGTTAAAATGAGAATAATACAATATCTTTTGGAAATAGAATTATTAATAGAAATAATAGTTAATAAAAAATTCAAAACGGAATTCTAAGAGTAATTTTAATTACAAGAAAATTTTCGTATAAAAATGAGTAAACATTCTTTTACAAATACTTATCATGGGTTTCTAATAATTCTTACATTGAAATTTATTCAAGAAAAATTGATAAATCTACTAATGTTCTATGTTAAACATAATATTGAAATAAAATCATAAATTTAAAAATAAATCAAAAGAAAAATTCTACTTTTAAGTACACAAATAAAAACATGCTTCAAAAATATCTTTTTATTAAACATAACGCGGTTTATATTTCAATTCAATATTACTTTTAAAAGAAAAGTCTTTAAAAACATTTCTTGAGTTCAATTTTGTATTGTTGTTTGGAAATAAAGGAAAAAATATTAAGATTCGGAACAGTCGTCTTTCTACAAGGAAACACATAAAGAGCAATTACGGAAATATGAATGACATAATCATTATTAATATTGCTATAATTAGTTTTTAGAAATTTTTGCAGTATTCAGTTACCTTATAAAAGACTAAAAACCCTTGCTATGTACTTTACCATTGTTATGTAAAGAGCTAAGTATATCTTCAGTGTTAATGTTATCACTTTAATTATATTGTTGTGACAAAGTTATAATTATTCTTTTATGAAGATAAAATTTATTCTTGAACTCCTTGAAAAAGAATACATAATTACAAATTAAAAACATGTCTACTTAAATGTAGTGACCTCCCTAATTAAAAATTTCTCGCAACTCCTGAAGCTTATTCTCCAAAGAATATGTCACATGAAAAAAAAATGGAAAAAAGTTTTTTAACTATGAAAAAAAAGTAATTACGAGATGAGAGTCAAGATTTTTTTTTGCTGGAAAAAAAACTACTTTTATTTTTAGGCAAGTGCGTGATAGACACTCAGAAACTTTATGACACACTACAAGATAAGAATGATGTGTTTTATGAGTGCTCTTTAAATCTTTTTTTTTTCACGTGTTTTAAGCACACTTCTGTATGTTTAGTGTTTTTTGAAGTACTTAAGATGTTTAAATTGCACTGAGCCCATCCAAGATTGCAGTTTTGTCACCTAAAAATATTATCTAATTAAATATTTCTACTCACGTGGGTTACATTATATAATTTTTTGGAACAAATTTAAAAATCCTTTGCAAAATATGATAAATATTCACCATTTAGATTTAAAATAAATAATTTGTTACTTTTAGTAAGTATACTTAAATATAAATTTAATCACTGACAATTCTGGGGATTTGTACATATCTTGCGAGTGTACAAAACCAATAAAAAGATTTTAAGAAGTTTCTCAAAATTGGCTGTATCATTAGAAACTTATACATTTTAGGTGTGCAGAAAATGGTGCATGGAATTAAATAGATTCTCTTTAATGTAAATATGCTCTTTTTTTTATAAAGAATAAATCGATTAACAACATTTAAAAATGCATTGCAAAAAAGATATATATATATATATATATATATATATATATATATATATATATATATATATATATATATATATAGGATAAATTTATAGTAGTTTAGAATAAATACATCAGTATTTTTCTTTGTTAAGTATTAAATATTATTAAATATAGCAAAAGTCTTTTAACAGTAAAGAACTTTTCACAGTTAGTAGAAATTTATATTAATGGTTGTAATATATTTATTTCTTATTTTAACAGAAAAGATAAATAAATTTCTATTTTGTGGATGAAATGAAACTTTTCTGGAAAACTTTTAACCAAATTCTTTTTAAAGTTTAAAAGAAACTTCTACTAACATTTGCAAATAGAGGATCTCACATGTTAAGTTTATGACGCATGAAGAAATTTTCCAAAAGTTCTAGGCTATTTTCGTTACGATTCATTTACTTTTGTTTTATTGGGTTCAGTTATTTTCACGCTAGTGATCTCATATGTATATATATAGAATTATATTTCAAAAGTAATTTATATTATTTAACTGCTATAGCCAATATATTTGGTACAGGGATTCAGCAATGTTGGCAAAATCATGTAAACTTCTTAAAATGCATCAAAAGTTTGCAAACGATCCCAGATACTCTTTCCAAATCAGGATTTTAAGGTTACAGCAAAAATTTGTTGGGTTATTACTCTTGATTACTAATGGTATTGAATCTTTAGTGTCATCCTTTGACTTTACTATATGTTTACAACTCTGTTATGCTTTGCTAGCTATTAATAATGCTTTAAAAATGGAAGGGAAAATAATACGTGTTTCTTAAAGTCAAAATTGTTTGTATGAAGGTTGTTTAATCTGTTAAAAATCATTTCAGTTTATTACATTCACAAAATACGGCATACGCATATCGAATAAAGGTAAGAATTTAAATCATTTATATATATATATATATATATATATATACACATCATGCTATTATTTATTTAATTTCAAAATATTTAAGAGGTATCATTCTTGGGTAACGTAATTTGAAAGAATGTTAAATGATTATTAAAGGCAGCGTTATAAAATTTTCCAACCACATCAATGCAAGTTCAGCGCAAGTTAAACTTGAATAATAACTATTGAAATCAAGTAAATTTTTCTTCCTAGGTGCTCCATTAGGATTTTTTGATAATTTACTGCATTTTCTAAATGGATAGCATTCTATTCTTTACTTTACTTTTAAAAGAAAACACAAGAACAAGGATAAAAAAGGACCTTATAAAAATTAACATCATTTTTTGTTTACATAATTATTTCTTCCATTTTTCATTCAGCAAATTCTTTTTTATTATGAAGGCAAATAAAACTTGAATTTTCAACAAACAAGATATGAATCATCTTAAAGTAGATCAATGACAGTTTACACGAAAAAGGCAGATGAAAAAGTATTTCTTTTGTGTTATTAACAGATGAAAAAAAGTGAAATATTTGCCACTTTGCTCAAATTTGAAATTCGAAAATGGAGTTTGGAATTCAAATGTAAGGCAATTTCGGTTTGAAACACTGTCTACTGTTATGCATTTGGCGTTGAATGAGGTAATAATCATACACAATGTAATAAATCCCACGTTATTGAAAGACGTAATAGTTTTTTCTGCCCTATAACGTGCAATATTAAATTTCATTCTCTAAACAATTACGCAAGATAAATTTTAGTTTCTTTTTTAAGATGGAAAGAATTGTCTATGAACATAAATAAATCTTCGTGAAACAAGAAAACATTTTAATTTAATATAATCAATAATAATAACAATTTATCTTGAACAATTTATAATAAACGTATAAAAACAGGATACTATGAATTATCAAAAATAATGTTTGGTATTTCATGAAATGCATTGAAATGAAGCATTCGCATGGATTATAAGGAATGGTGTATTGAATCTATTGAAAAAAAATTAATTAATCAAAATGCAATTTCTAAAGAAGTTTTTTTAATTAAAATATCAATACTCCATCAAAAAATTTATCTTTTAAAGTTAAAATTTTAATACACTCTTTAAACCCTTGTCCTTGTAAGAAAAATAGCCTTACATTAGTTTACATTAGTTTATTACATTACATTAGTTTATTGCAGAAGACAAGTACATTTCTACAAATGTTTTTATTTACATCTTATATGTTTATTTTAAAAGCAATTTTACGGTATACGATATTAATAAAAAACTTCCTAATGTAAAAATTTATTCAGCTTACAAAATAAAATGTCTTTCTTCTGTTTACAAATAATTATTATATTTAATCAAATATAATATTTCAATGAACACTATCGTTATTAATTATTTATTAGCGGTTAATAATCGACATGATTTGATAATTTTGAAAGGTCTTTGACTCATGCAATAAAAGATTATACTTTAAAGTTTATCATAATTACAGGAATGCTAACAAATTTATGCATTACAGTTGAATATTTGATTTTTCACAATTCAGTATTTCAAAGAAATTACATTTTGTCCACAATTTAAAGCAAAATAACTACAAAATAAAATACTATACAGAAGTTTAATTTTGGAATGCTTCAAATATTGATGAAGCTCACATAAAGAATAATTAATTTTTATTGTACATAATAACTACGCTTTTGTATTTTGTTTCAAAAGCATACATTAATTATGGCAATAATTTATTGAATAATATTTTTTATCCTAAAATGAAATATGATTCCTATTATAGAAAATGAAATATGATTCCTATTATAGAAAATGAAATATGGTTTGTTTTGCATTTTACTTAGGGTGAAGTATTCTCTATGTTTGATGTTTCTGAACACTTTATTTTTTGTTTGTTTCATTTTTTTAAAGGTGGCATACATTCAATACAACCATATTTTTGTAAAATCCTCAGAAATTAATCAATTAATTTATTAAAATTTTATTCCAAGCGTGAGCATCACTTTACATATTTAGGAAAAATTATTTTCAAGATGTCCTAATGCTATACTAATGAGCTATTCATACATGCATAAAAAACTAAGAAAGTAGAAAATAATTAAAATAAAAAATATATGATTTAATTGATTGCAAGTCCCAGGAGATACACGTGAAGAAATTATTTAACTGAACATATTGCTAGCAGTGAATAAACAGAAAAAAACACCATGAATCTAAAATTTGAAAAATTTTCAAACGATAACACAAGAGAATTAACACACACACACACAAAAAGAACCTTGAAATATTTTGCAATTTCTACACTGAAAGTAGAGCAAGGAATTTTAAATTAAAGGAAATAACGTAGTTTCAAAAATTGTAAAAGATAAAAAAAGAAAAACAAAAGTAAAATTAATATTAACAATAAATGAAAAATAATTTATCCCCTAGGAGTTATAAGAAACAGGGTTGTGGATCATATTTCATACAAGTAAGCAACCAGTATCACCAACCGTCCGCTTGGTGATATTTACTATACAAATTTAAAGATGTCTTCTGAAGAACGATTTTGCACTTTTCCGAATTCAACCTGTCGAAAGCAGTTCCAATGCATTCTTGAAAAGAGGCTAGAATTCCTTTGTGAAACGTTTATTCCATCGTAAAATATTCATACTGAACAAGCACTTTAAAATATTCCATAACTCTTGGTTTTCATCATATTCCACAACTCTGTACAAATAACTTCGCATATTTTTACAAGCTATCCAAATTTAAAAAGAACATTTTTTTTTTTTGGTTATAGTTACAAAATTGTTTTTCATTAAACCAAATACAGCCTTAAATCGTCGTTTAATGATCATATATCATTATAGTTTTGCTTCAAAAATATTCATTGTTTCAAATTGAAAACTCGTGAATCTATTTTTAGAAAACTAAACAAAATAGTAATATGAAGATATTGCAGAATTGAACAATTTTATTCAACTTCACTTCCATTCATGAACTATTATTACATTCAATAATAAGAAGAAAAAAAGATTGAATACGTCATGAAGTGTGCATACGTACATTTAGTCTTCAAAACTATTTAAATGAACGCAGAAAAGGAATAGAAGAAGGAAGGAGATTATTCATTCACTTCGGTAACAATCATTAAATGGATTTTCTATTTTTAAAACTTTGCCATTGAATTGTCATTTTATATCAAAATATATATTTTATACTTC
The DNA here is from genome assembly GCF_947563725.1 of Argiope bruennichi. Lineage (NCBI taxonomy): Eukaryota > Metazoa > Arthropoda > Arachnida > Araneae > Araneidae > Argiope > Argiope bruennichi. The sequence goes on along the minus strand of NC_079159.1, from coordinate 55,554,088 downwards.
TTAAACACTTTGAGGGATTATCGGACCATTAAAAGTTTAATTTTTCGAGCTTTAGCGCAAGATTAAACTAAAATAGTTCATCGAATCGCTATTAAATTTTCTGAGTATGCTTACACACACAATAAATAAATACCAAAATCGAAGCCTTATTATATACTTTTTAGAGTATGCTAATATGCTAAAATGATTTTTTTAAAAAGTGCTATCATTTCTTAACAATATATAAAGTAATATAACTCCAGAAAATCTATTCAAATATTTATCATTTTTTGTTTGATTACTGCGTTGCATTCTTTAAGAATACATTGGCGTAGCATTTGTTAATATAAATTTCTTATTTTTTTGAGAAACTTTAAGCGCTAGCAAATACGGTCTTCGACATTTTATACAGAACATGTGTCTTTTTCACATATATTTTAATTAGTGAAAATTTGTTCATTGACTTAAATTTTCATAGTTATAAGGTTAAATGTTTTGTAAAATTGTAATAAAAATCTATTAAGTTTAAGAGTTTTTTCCTTACGTTAGGGAGTGTCGCATTTGACCAACTTTTGAGATTTATTTTAGCTGTTAAAGGTCCCAGAGCCCCTTAATAATTTGGATTTTAATTAAAATAAATACATAAGAATAAAGGCCCTTTAAGAAAATGTGTGTTATTTTTTTCGTTATTATGAAATTATTTCACGGTGCCCATCCGGTTTTTGTTGTAGATTATTTCTCAAAAAACAAATTGCATTCAAAACAACAACAAAACAAAAAAAACAATTTTTAAAAATTTGATATTGAAACGGTTGAATAAATTCTACCATAGACATTTGATTAATTCTTTCTATAAAGAAATTCAGTTGCTTCAGGAGAAGTAAATTATTTATGATAATAGCTTTTTAGTTTAGGTTTTATTTACGATAGGTTCTATGTTAAACAAAACTCAATCGGGAAAAAATATTTTGCACTTTTTAAAATATTATTGAGGTGGTTAAATAAGTTGTATCAATGACATACGATATATTTCGTTAGACAATTACATTTCAGGCTTATTTTTCATTTTTTAACACATTTACTTTTTATCCACTTTTGTCTCTTTTATTTTTCCTACTTTTAATTTTCCAAGAGTGGATTCAGCCCACTAAATTAACTATTGTCAGGAGCCTATAGCATCCATCAAACCTTCAGTTCACCTTTTTTCTATTTCTTTTTTTCCCTTCGATACTGCCATTCTGGACTTTGATGAAAGAGAGGGATTCGGTCCATCACTCAGTCTATTTTTATGTACTAAATGACACTCCTTCTTTTAACAATGAGAAATATCTTCTCACGGGAGGCGTGAATCCATGTCACAAGAGTTTAATGCGTTTGATACACCTCTGAACTGGAAAGACAAGGAGCTTGACGTATGAGATAAGATAAATCATGAGATAAATATAATTAAATTGTGTACTTATTGCTGCTATATTTAATGTTGACAGATCATTTTGGTGAAAGTGAAGGAGTGTGATTAAATGGTCGGAATATTAGAGGAATGTTATTTTTATTGGCCATTAAACTTGAAATAAAATAGGGAATCATAATTTTAGTGATTAGAAATTTAGCGATATAGTTTCGTGTGATGTTATAAAATTAACTGTTCAAAAGAAATAAGGAGATTGAACTTATAAATAAAAGTAAATAAATGAAGTTGAATGAATGAATAAAATAAATGAATAAAAGTTGGATCTTAATTGGTAAATTTTATTACGCAAACTTAGAAAATGAAGGCTTGTTAGCTGTTTAGAAATATTTCTTTAATATTACGAAATTCTTTATCGGAAACAATTTTCATTTTTAGAGAATTATGATCAAATTACCGATTTTTCTGTACTTTTTTTATGAGGGTGAAGAAAATAGTTGTCTATTTAAAAACTTTTTTTTTGTATTATTTACACAAGATAATATTGGGTTGCAAAATACAAAGTATTCACTTTCAAGTCATAAAGATTTTACAGTGAAGGTGTAGCATCTGCTAAAAATAGTGTAGCAACTGCTTATGAATCAGGTCAATTCGATATAGATTCAATTTGATATTAAAATTAGGTTCAATTTTCTTTTAATCACATGACAAAAATACTTCAAGTAGTATTACACTTATACACATATTAAAATAATTTACTTTCTGTTTTTGTGAGTCAATATCTTTTCTTCCTATGAGTGATTGTTTTGTTTAACGTATTGAAAGAAATGTGACTAAAATATCGCATTAGATTATTCCATTAACCAATCATATATTTAATATCTAATACATGGTAGTCTTTAATTATTAACTTTTACGGTGGTGTTTTACGAATTTTATATTTGTTCTGCTCAAAGAACTATGAATACAATTATATTTTGCATACTTTAGTTAAACATGGTTTCAAATTGAATTTAATATAAATTCATGTAAAAGAATTAAAATATTGCGGTATACATTAATATAACAAATATAGAAGTTTACAGTGCTTTGTCTATCTGATTCTATATAACTTCAAATCCTTTGTTGAAAATATTAAATAAAAATATTAATATAAAATAATTCAATCATCGTTATGATTGTCCTTATTTATTTAAAATATATAAAATCATTTAATTATCATTATTATGATCATTATTTAAGCATCATTATCATCCTTCATTTAAAATACTAATGTAAAATTATATCTAAATTGTAAAAAAGTAAAAATCTTGCCATAATTCTTTTTTTCAGAAATTATATCCTTTATTAAGCAATAGTTTGTAATTATTTCGAATAGTTAGATATAAATTTCATTTACATATGGATTTAAAATATTTAAAATTCTCAGAATTCTGGAATTAAATATCTTTGCGCAAGCAATAAGGGCACTTCTCAAATATTTCAGATGTTAATTGTTTCTAAATATTGTTTATTTTAGAATTTATAATTACGAAATAGGAAAGAGCATCACATGCGATCATTGTTTAAATATGAATGTTTACAATAAGTTAGCCGCATTTAAGTTAAATAAAATGTATAACGCTGTATCATCAGTCATAGAGCAATTGACTGTTTTAAGAATAAAGTCAACAAAGCAGTTTAATATTTGATTGTATTGTTGCTCGTATTAAATTTACATAAATGTTCTAACCTTTATTGCTAACATATTATCCCTGATAAATATTTGATTGCTATATCATTTTTCCTTTAAATTAGATTAAATCAGTTTGTTAAAGTCAATAAAGGTTTTCGATTATTTGTCATTTTCTTAATATTACTTCGGAATAGAAAAGTTAACTGCATACAATTATCCAGTGTTTGAAGCTCATTATTTTATTGATGTACTATAATTATCCATTATATTAAGGAAATAGGCTGAATTCCTTCTAGATTTATTCTGGTAAAGATACAATACATGATTTATTCAGAAATGTATTTCATCTAAATATATTTATAATAAAAATAAATGTGTATTAAATATGTAATGCTAAATATTTTTGATTTAAATATTATTTAAAATTAAATATAACTATTTTCATATTTATCTGATACTGAACAGAGTCGAAGGAAGTCATGCGTACAAACAATTGATCAATATAAAGTTTTTTTTTTAATATAAAGCAATTTTCAAATATGTCTTGAAATTTATTTATAAATTACATCTAGTCGCATTATATGATCTATTATATCCGTAATTATAGTATATGCTGGATTTTTTTTTTCAAAACCGCATAGGAAAAGGAGAAATAATATAATCTTTTTTTTTTTTTTGTATAGCTAGCAACTCCTATAATGAGGGTTCTCATAAAGAGCAAAACCAAATGTCACATGCAAGATTAGTATGTACCTTAGTAACAGTTAATGCTGAATGCTCTTTGAAATAAATCCTTATTTCTGGATGGAAATCAATTTTAGCAAGATAGCGTTATTGAACGTGAATTGATTGGATTTGAATAAGTGCTTGTGAGACTTTAAAATACATGATTACGTTAGGAATACATTTTTTTAAAAAAATTAGTTATATTTTTGAATTTCTGCATAAATGAGGATTGAAAAAATGTGTATGAAATCAAGCATGTATCAGTTAAATGGAAAAAAAAGTTGTTGTCTTTTTTTAATTGGAAAAAGAAGTTATTAAAAGTTATTTGGTTAAAAAGAAGTATAAAGAGGTATTCTAATCAAACTCAGTAAATAATCAAATTTGAGAACGCATTATCATATTATAATCCAGAATGGACTTATTTGGAACCATTTATATCTAATAGGTTTATTTTTTCGTGTACTTAAAGCATGAGTATTGAATTTTAATATCAACCGGTCAATTTATTATATGCGTTCAAATTGCTCAAACCCATCCTACACAGAAAATTATGAACTGTAGGTAACTGAAGACTAGATATGAGAGTATTCAATCCCTCATATTGTTATTTAAACGTTCAAGCATTCGAATCGAATTCTATATATAAATTTATAATCAACAAAATATAATTTGATGATTTGGAAAAATCAGCATTTCTTTTAGATGTACATTCTAAAAGAGAATCTCTTCATTTTTTGTCTAAACAATTTGAAAATTAATTGCTTATAGTCATTCATTTAGTATAATTATATTATTTACCGATTTTCTACCTTTAAAAATAATTTTCAAAAGTATGTTGTAAGACATTTTCATTGATTACGAAAGGACTTTTGATGAAATTCAGAAAAGTGCATTAAACAATGTAATTTTCTAACCAAGTCTTGAAAAGAAATTTCAAATAATGAACTGAATCAATTTGGCAATATCAATAATATATTTTTTGGAATAAAAAAAATGTAAAAATATATTTCTGCTTTAAAAGTCTTTCAGCCCTTTTAGCCTTCAATAAACATTACATCAGGTACATGAATCATAGTCAAATTGGACTCGATAATTATCTAATATCAGTAAAAAAGATTTCCTAAAAATTGGATATATATTTATGAAATTTGAATGGCGTTTAATAAAATGTATCGAATCCAGATATTTTTCATATTAATAACCTTGAAATTTATCTTAATTCTAATACTAAAAGGACAATCGTAGTTAAGTTTTTATCATTTCTTGTAAAATTTCTGCAACCGCCAAAAACCCAAAACAAAATTTTTCATGACATAATCAATTATATAAATTTTGCAGTGACTATTCTTAGTTTTCTTAGGACTGTTTTATTGCCTTTCTAGAAACAATCCTTTAGCTAACCTATAAGCAATCCTAATGTTAAGCCACTACTTATTATAAGTTTAGAGTTGCCATTTTACGAATTATTAATATTTTCAATTAGCAGGATAGAAATATAGATAAAAAGGAAAGTAAGAAATTGCATGAAAGTCAATAAATTTTGTGTACAAGGAATTAGCACAATTTATTTGAATTCAATCCAGATATATTTTAATAGATACAGAAAAAAAATAGATGTAATGGTAATTAAAAAAATATACACGCATACAAAATATAAGAAATAATAACAAAATTTTTATTTTACATTGTATTCTAATTACCTTATCTAACAAAAAGAAATGGAATAACCAGTAGAATTTCATTCCAGGGACAACTAAAATGCCATCAATTAATTATTTTGAAACATGATTTTTGAACATCTGGATTTGCAATTATTTAAAGCCCTTTTAAATCGGTATGCACACTTTTTTCTTCTAATATTAATATTAATATATTCTTAAACATTCAAATACAGTTCTAAAGTATCATAAACACTAGCATACGGCGATTTCATGTTAAGATGATCTATTGCATGATTAATAAAGTCAATTATGCTTTTTATTCTAGATCGGTTGAGAGAATGAGTCCAAAATTTGGAATATTCCTACAGTTTTGGTATCACGGATATATTACATTTCCTTCATGTATCATATTCTTCATGTATTCTTAAATTTATTTATTAAGAAAAACTATTGAATAGCTCATTTACACCTTTTTGCTGCACCATAAGCCAAATACATATCTGTAAGTCTTGAATATGTAGAACAAATATATTAAATATTCCCCTTCAAAATAATGATATCGTATGCCAGTGAAAGATGATATCGACTATTCTGAATATCTCCCTATAATAGTAATTCTGAAAATAATATTCCATAGCTGAAAACAATTATTTTAGTTCCTTCCAACATCCATTACAATTTGGACAGATATTTCCCTAACATCCTAAATAAGCATTTCAGTAGTCTTTTAGCAAACGATAACGCATATTTCAAAATCATTTCTTCATTTTTTTTTTTTTTCTGAAAACAATTTTTTCTATGTAACATTACATTAAAATCGTAATATTTAAAAAAAAATTAAAAACAAAATTTAAAAAGTTAATTAAAATATATCTTAAAGAAAATAGGAGGCATGCAATTAGCATATTATTAAGCATATTATTTTCATTAAGCATATTATTTCATATTATTTTCATTAAGCATATTATTTTATATTATTTTCATTAAGCATATTATTTCATATTATTTTCATTAAGCATATTATTTCATATTATTTTCATTAAGCATATTATTTCATATTATTTAAGCATATTATTAGCATATTATTTTCTTTTTTATTCCCTTCCCATTAATCCGCCAATTCCAATAACTTTGCATCTTAGAGAATTTAAATGTGATGTCTTTGATGTCTAGTTTCGAAAGTGTAAGATTCATTAAGAATGGCCTTTTTCGATCGATTAAATATTTGCTGGGAAACAAAATATCTTTAGTGCCATTACTAGGAAATGTGCCGATCATTCTTTAACAAATTATATGCCCATGGAGTTCTACGACTTGCTGCAGCACAAAAAAAATAATTTCCATAAAAAATGCCCATCTTGCTTTAAAATGCAATTTATTTCATTAGTAAACTATCGTTGGTACGAGAAAGAGCAATTCTTAATCATTGCCTCTTTTTGTATAAAACACCGATATTTTAAATTCTAACACTTTTTTAACACCAGCAACAACTTCAGAATGATCACCATGTCTGCAGTTTTGATCTTACTTCTAAATATTATATTGCTCCCGTAGTAAATCATATATCTATTTATTAAAACAAAATATTTTGTTTTCTCTTACATTGATTTAAATTTAAATAAATCAAAGATTTCTTAAAATTTAATAAATAAAGATTCATTTCTGAATCAAAGATTTCAATAAAATTAAATTACAGTTGTTATTTAAAAGTCATGGCGATCATTTTCAACATTTGTATTAATTTTAGTCCACATTAAATTATAATGTATTATAAAAATTAACTTCATAACTAACTTTATGATCCACATAAAATTATTTCCCTAATCTCTAGTAGCTGAAAACTGAAATGATTGTTGTATAAGATATTTTAAATTCAAAGCTCTATTTAACACCAACAACAATACCACAATGTTTCGATGCCGTGATCACAGCTTTAATCTCTATTATTAACCAGATTTTGCCTCCCCATCTAATTAGCACTATTTCCACTACTAAACAGATAAACCATAATCATAACTTGTTCATGGTTTCAGCACACCACGTGGTATCTTTCCGCCGAGAGGCAGATATGAGCCATAAATCACGGGAAAATCCATCTGTTTTGTAGTTGTGAATAATTCAGGGTAATGTGGAAATAAAACAGTAACGTATCTGTCGTCCTCCAGATGATTGGTGCCTTGTCATGTTGAGAGAGGAAGATTTAAGAGCCTCCTGTTGGAGGGAAGAAGGGACTCGGGAAACGGAGGATTTATGTACGCAGTTTATTAATAGCCCATTCATTCAGGAATGAAAAGTGGGTGAACCTTTAGCTAAGAAGCAGTGCTTTTCATACAGGTAGAGATAGTAATATTTGTAAATTAATTACATGATGGAAAGTAAAACTGAATTTTTATAGTATTATTTAATGAAATAAGTACAATAATGCTCGCATACACAGACAATAATTGATTTTTAATTGAATATAAAATTTGAACTTGTGTTTGAAGAAAAATTTATTCACAAATAGTTTTCGAGTAGTTTCAAAATGAAGGATTAAATCTAACTAACCATTTCAATTGGAATATATGATTAACTTGCACAAAATGTGTTGAATTTGAAATTTAAATTCATTTTATATAAAAATAATCCTATTATCTTTATTTTGTTTGATAATTTTACATCTTATTTAAAACTGTTAATTTGAATGGAATAATTCATCATTTAGGAATATGTTTATTTATGGAGTCCAGTCTTTATAAATTTAAAAAAAAAACATTTCAGCTTAATATAATTTATTTGAATAATTTATAAAATGTGTATTTGTTTTAACTTACCTATTAATTTTCAGTTTTATAGGATTTTGAGCAGTATGTCTTGTTTTATATTCATCCTTTCAAAATTTTGCTTATTCAAAACTTTAGTTAATAAAACATCGGGTATAGGTCATTATCAAAATAATGGAAACACCCGCGAAAAAAAAGGGTCATTTTTGAATACTCTTCGTAAGTATTAAAATATAATAATAGCCACCATTTTTTTATAAATAGCAATGCATATATTCTTGTAGTATGTGTTAGCTTTATCAAAGTTTTGTAATTCATGCATTTTTTTTTAAAGCGTAAAATGTCGGACCTCTCAAATTTTCAAAGATGCTAAATTGTAGGAGCCCGTCTAGCTGGAGCAATTGTGACAGAAACAGTCCAACTTTTAAGCGTTTCTAGAGGTACGGTATCTAAAGTCATGGCAGCATACAAACAGCGCGGCAAAAAAAAAAAAAAAATAGTGGACGGAACGAGAAGTTGAGTGACAGAGACCGAGGAGTATTGAAACGGATTGTAGTGTCTAAAAAGCTGGCCGCAGAGCTCAATACCCATCTGGATTCTCCAGTATCAATGATTACAGTTAGAATTCACCTTCATAAACAAAGCATTTATAGCAGAGCAGCAATTCCCAATCCACTTGTCACAGATATTAATGGTAAACGTCGTTTACAAGGAAAACAAAGAAAGGTATATTGGTCGATTGATAAGTGGAAGAAAGTAATATGGTCTGACGAAGAGTGTTTCACACTTATCCCTACAACAGGACGAGTGCATGTTTGGAGGACACCTGAACAAGCGTATAATCAGGATTGTCTCCTACCAACAGTCAAGCATGGAGATGGATCTATAATGATATGGGCAGCCATGTCGTGGTTTTCTGCTGGACTGTTTATAGCTCTGATAGGAAAATCATTGGGGAGAAGTATAAAGAAATTTTAGCAGACCATGTCCATTCTATGATGCAAACTTTGTTTCCTGCAAGAGATGGAAGTTTTCAGGAAGATAATGCGCCTATCCATACGGCGAGACTTGTCCATTGATAGTTTAATGAACACGAGGGTGAAGTTAAACATCTGCCTTGGTCCGCACAGTCACCCGACCTCAATATAATTGAACCATTATGGTCTATTTTAGGGCGTTCAATACGGAAGCGATATCCTCCACCGCCATCTCTCCCTCAACTTTCCAATATCTCCATGAAGAATGGTACAATAGTCCTCTAAACACTTGTATGAATCGATTCCTGAGTGAATTTCAAGCTGTATTACATGCCGAAGGCGGTATTACACCATACTAATAAGGAATGCTTTATTAGTATGGTGAAAGACATAAAGTGTTCCATTATTTTGATAACCACATGTATCTCTTTTCTAATAGTTGAAAATCATTTCATTTCTTCAAAAAATGCTGTAAGTGCCTTAGAAACTTAACATCAGTTTTGCATATCAAAATATAGTGAAATCACATAAGGCTGTATATTTTTCTTTTTCAAAATAATGTTAGCTTTGCTTGATATTAGATTAGATTTTTCACAATAAGATTTCAATATTTAGCCTTTTAGTATTGAGTATTCAGACTTTTTCTTGCAAACATTAATGAAATTCGACCATAAAAACATTTTTCAAGGAATACACATTCTTTTGGTTTAAAATACACTCATATCTATCAATTACTTAAAATAATATTTAATCACGAATTAATAAAAGAACATGAAATATTCATATGTACAAAAAGCTTGTTTAACACATAAAAATATGAGATCATACTGCGGTGCATGTACAATGTTACAAACATGTAATTTGCTTCCCATCACGGCTAGTATCACCGTAAGAAAGTCCTTTGTAAGATCTGTCCTGTGCGTCAATGACCTGTGAGCTTGGCGACCATTTGGCGACTTGGCGACGAATTTGGCGAGTTTGGCGACTAAATGGATACTACTGGAAAGTTCGAGAACTTTCACGATCCATCCACTAAGACCCGAGATACAGTCAGGTACGCCCTGATTGGTCTGAAGACTCTAGCCCCGCCTCCCGGAACTATAAAAGACGGGCACTCAGAAGCTACGAAGAAGTTGTGTGGATCGTAAAAAGAGGTGGTGTGGGGTGAGAGTCGGAGTCGCCAACAAATAAGAGAAATTAGAGGATGAGACAGCAAGAAAGCTGCTGAACTATAGCAATTAAATGTGCTGCGCTATTACAATTGATTAGAGGTATTTGTTGTAGAAGAAAAATTTTCGTAACAATATTGTTATCTAACAAAATAAGGAAAATGCTTTACAGAGCAAAAAATGTCTGTTTTAAAGAATACTATTAAATGGGCTTTAAAAAAGAGATGGCAAGTAGTTGCAGGATAGATGGATAATGTAGCGCAAAGGAATAAGGCACAATAATTTCATACTGGAACTAAAAAGTATAAAAAAGAATATTTCACCCACTGCTCTTGCGAATTATATCAGGATACGGAAGATTTCCTGAATACTTCTACAGATTCGGAAGAAATTCAATACAACACATGTATCTTTTGGGGAATATGTATATGTAATGCTGTTCAGCACTACATAATAGAAAGTGTCGAAGGAATTTAGAATGAATGAAATTAGAGGAAGACTCATTATGGATAGTAATAATTTTAAAACAATATTACAATATACTGGAAATTTAAAAATATTTTTAAAAAATATGGGAAAGTTTTCTAGTTTTTTTTACCAACAGTTTGAAGATTCTTTAAACTTTGCTGGCCGTTTTTTTTTTCTTATGCCAAAATTGAATAGCTAATGAACATAACAACCATCACAACCATCCCTGTTTTTACAGCTTAATTCTGTGGTAACGAGATGACTGGCTGTAATTAAAAAAATAAGCTAATGTTTCAATACCATTAAATGAATGTTTATATGTTGCAAGACTGTATGCTTGATATGCTGCATGACAATTCATTTTAATGTTAAAGTATGATGTGTAATAAATGTTCCATCTGAGTTTTGTCATCTTACTCTTAAATTAATGCTCTACGAAATTCCACAACAGACATAAAAGAGATATAACGTACTGAAATTTGTTACCTGAACACACCTGTTTCATGCTCGATCAGAAGAGTATGACAATTCATTTTAATGTCAAAGTATGATATGTAATAAATATTCCATCTGAGTTATGTCATCCTACGCTTAAATTAATGCTCTGCGAAATTCCACAACAGACATAAGAGAGATATAACATACTGGAATTTGTTACCTGAACACACCTGTTTCATGCTCGATCAGAAGAGCCCTGAATAAATTTTTATCTCATTTCTCGATCAATCTCTTCTACAAGAATTATTGACTTCAACAAACTTCATCAACTAATATTCCCCAGCGAATACTTAATTTTTCATTATTGTATTCTATATAGTTATTATTTTGTATATCGTATGTAAACTTCATTTTTTTTCTTCTTAATAAATCTTTTTATGAATATGCATTCATCCGACATGAAATCGTAAAGATTCCAAGTACGGGTATATTTTGTCTTAAAGATTTTGTATGGGTATATTACGGCGAAAAGAAAAATAAGTTCTTTGCAAATTTTGATTCCTACTTTTTCATATGAAAAATTTCATTTTCTGCAGAATGTGTGCAATTTGATCCGCAAGTAATTAAATTCTAGAGATTTCCACGAACACGGTATACCTTTCTTAAGAATAAACTAAAAGAAAATACATATTTGTCGAATTATTCATAAAGAAATTGGATACGAAAAATTAATAAGAAATCGCAAAATTTAATCTACTTTCACTCCGGATCAGATATTGGATTTCATTGAAATTCCATCTGTTTCGAATAGGAAAGACAGACAGAAAGAAATAGATTTCTGCAGAAATATAAACCTTTTCCTGATTTTATCGATGATAAAAGCGAAATTGATTTTCTTTTACAAGTTTTATCCTCTATTGGAATAACTATCTCTCGGAAAAGTTAAATTCGTTCTTTCGAAATCGATATTCGATACATCGATGTGAAGAAATGTCATATTGTTCAGCTGCATATACGTACTTGATAAGATTAAATCAAAAATACATCATTTTAAATTCTATAATCTCGCCAAAATAATTTAAAAATCATTTTTTATATTGCACTAACTATTATTCTAATTAACACTTAAATTAGATATGATTATTCATTGCTGTGTCTGAACCTATACAACTAACACAAATATATATCTGTACTTAAGATAGCATGTAAAAACACGAGGGTGGCCTCACCGCTTGCTCTCTATAAATTTAGATGTGTATCATTAACCGTATGTCTTTAAAGATCAATGATTACGAAAGAGTGTATTAGAGTGCCGTTTCTGGCGATTAATCGCTGGGATGCGCTGTTCTAGAGTCGAATTTGCATTTTGGATGTAGTTTTCCAGATTGAATAAAACCAAAATTTGCAATAGAACAACAACGATTACAGTAATAAAATAATATATTATATATTTAAGCCAAGGCGTTTTTCATTTACCACATTAAGATAGTTGTGTGAGTATAGAGGGTCTATTCTGTAATGTATTTGGTTCTAAATTTGATACATGTATACCTAGAATAGAAAAAAAAACCGTGATATAGATTGCATAAAGAAAAAAAATGCAAAAAGAACTCTATCTGGCTTTTTGTTCCTGATTCATGGACTCTGTCTTAGACTGAGCCATTGTATATATTTTATTTTTCTGTTTGTTTATTTTTTCATTTCTTTTTTTTAATATATTTATCACTTTTTTTGTTTATTTATATTTTTCTCTTTGCTTTTTTTTCATTTTTTTTTTCTGTTTTCTAAATTTAAATTACCTATCTTCGGTAAATTTTATTATTTACAAATTATGTTTCAATGATGCTGTTGGAATATTATATGGACTCTTCTGATTGGGCTATTTAGATATCTCCACTTTTTCTTTTTATCCCTGCTCTTTTTTTTTTTTTTTTGCTGTTTTTAGCTTCTAGTACACAAGATTATGAAAAATAAAATTCAATTGCTAGTCCTTTGATAGCTATTTAAATTCTATTTTTTAAAATTTTATTTATGAGCTTTTATTAGTGTAACGCCACTTTTGGTACGCACCTAATCATCATCAGAATGCGTCAGAATACCTAGAATAGATCTTTATCTTTGAACAAATTCTTTTAATCTTTATTCGTATTGAAATTATTATTTTATCTAATTTTCTTGAAGCTGGGCAGACTTCATTTACTGTTCACAATTTGCTGGTAATCTACAAATTTTGAATAGAGGACATATACTAAATTCCATCCTTCTAGTTCAAAAGCGTTTTCAGCTATCATGTTCACACACAGGTAGATCTAATTCTAAAAGCGTATTTTTCGGATTATTTAGGCAGGGGAAAATCACAAAAATTATTACAATGTCTAATGCGAATTTTTTGACGATTGCAATTATTTCTCTTCGAATACTTCATATACGAGAAAGTAAAGATGCATTATTTAAAAATAAACGTGACCTTTATTTTTTTAACAAATACATTGTTAGATTATATTCTATTTGACTTGGTTGAGTCACCTAACTTTTGTCACAAGACATAATACTTCAGTGTAAAAATGCATTAGTAAGTAAAATCAGAAAGTAAAAATGCATTATTTAAAAATAAACGTGACCTTTATTTTTTTAACAAATACATTGTTAGATTATATTCTATTTGACTTGGTTGAGTCACCTAACTTTTGTCACAAGACAGAATACTTCAGTGTAAAAATGCATTAGTAAGTAAAATCAGAAAGTAAAGATGCATTATTTAAAAATAAACGTCACCTTTATTTTTTTAACAAATACATTGTTAGATTATATTCTATTTGACTTGGTTGAGTCACCTAACTTTTGTCACAAGACAGAATACTTCAGTATAATGATAATTCAGAATGATGTTCAATGTGATGTCAATGATGATGTGAATGATTTGTAATGAATTCAATGATATTCAGAATAACGATTTCTTTTTCTCATTGTGTTTTTCTAAACAACGAGTTTCATGATATTTTCGGTGTCCTTTTATAAAAATGCTTTAAATCTTTTTTTACTTACTTTCAAATTAGAATATTCAATTAATTTAAGAATATACAAATTACATTAAAACAGTAGCAAGAATCGTTCAAAGAATTCTTATGAAATTTGTATCTCGTTTGAATTTTATGGGAATAAATTAATTATGAATAATTGAAAAAAATTAATTCCACCATTAGCATTTTTAAAGGCGATTCGAAATGGTGTACTCCCATCACAATTTCTAGAAAATATATTTTCGTCTGATATATATCAAAAAGCTTTTATTACATTTTGTTACATAATTTTATGGATGCAGATTAGTTTAAATAAAATCAAAATATTAATTTCAGAATTTTTTCAGGAATTTACGCTGTTTTGTAAACAAAAGTTTGAATTCAAGGACACATTTCTGGAAATATGAATTCTTTAAAACAGAGTAAATGGTGGAATGATAGAAGAATCAAAATAAATTCACAAAGAAATTAAATATCGTCGATTAAATTTCGAAAACATTAAATAAACTTTTAAAAGCACATCGCCTTGACAATGATAAATTCTGCAATTATATTAAATGTGAGCATCCTTGACTAGTGGTAAGAAACATAGGTCTTTTTTCCAAATCCAAAACAATAATCAAATTTCCTGAATTCTTAAGAACAACTTATACTGCATTTCCATTTGTTTTTTAAGGTTTATTATCCGTTTAGATTAAATCCATTTTTCAGGCGAAATTGTGATTGTTTTTTGTTCCTTTTACTATCAATGGTATCTAACATATTGATTTCCATTTTTTTTTTTGAGAAATCTAATTGAGCTTTGTGTAATTCAATTAAATTAGTTATTATACATTCATCCAGACAATTCATGCTATAATAAATTCAGCCTAATCTGCCATGACATCTTGAAAGATAAAACATAAGTACTTTTAGTTGTATATGTTTATAGTGACTCTTATTCAATGTATATGAATGAAAAGGGTTTTCTTATTTTGCATATTCATGACAAATATTATTTAAATTTTAAATTCCTTCTGAGAGAAAAAGAGGCTACATCAGTTTTTAAGTCTTTTTTTATTTGGATTTGATAAGGAATATTGTAAAAGGAATATTACATTATTCTAGCACAGAATTTTAAATATTTTAGAAATTATCTTTTCATTTAATATAAGTTTCATTAAAATTAATAGAAACTACTTTAAAAAACATTTTTTTCAGGTTATTAAAAAGCAGATATTTTTATTTATCTTCTTTTTGATATTTAATATCCTGTTATTGCTGTTCCTTGAATAAATGTCTGTTATTAAGAAAATAAATTTGTGTTTGTACAAATATTTTGCAAAAATTTATTCTTATTGGAGATTTTAGAAATATGTGCCATAGTTGATATATCATAACCATAAAATTGGTATGAAATTATAGTTCCGAAACTGTAGTAAATCGTAAACTGCATAGCGAAATAATATATCCATAATATCTATATATAATTCAACGTAACTATACAGTATATCAACTGTACAAATATAAATCATAATTTGTTGTTATTGTTTCAAAACAATCTCTTGCTAACAATATCCATAGATATAATGTATTCTGAATATAATGCTGTTTCCCCGGCAATACTCGAAATTGGTTCTCTTACTATGGCAATTTTCCAAATGCACATATAAAACAACAATAATTCATTCTAATACTTTATATGAAAATATAATTATTCTTATAAGGCCAAATAAACAAATTTGTTATTTGACTGAGGCTGGGCCTTGTTATTTTCTTTACATTAGATTTTTGGCAAGAATAGCCAGAAATATTCTTATTACAAACCAAAACAACAACATTTATAAATTCTAATTTGCAAAAGAATTTTCTTTTCATTAGATTTATGGCAAGAATAGCCTGAAATATTCTTATTACAGACCAAAGATACAACACTTATAAATTCTATTTTGCAAAATAATTCATTATAAAATTATGATGCAGATTTTGTTTTAAAAGTGGGAAATTAAATTAAAAGCAATTAACTCAAAATAAAGAGTGAAAAGTAAGAGATTATAAATGGTTTGAAAATATATTGAGATAATTAATAAATATATTGAACGTTTTCTAAAACCTTCCTTTTACTAGTGTATAAAAATTAACTTTTTAAATATGAATTATTTGCTTTTTTTTAATAATTAATTTATAATTGGTAACTATTTTCTTTTAGAATCTTTGGACTGAAACAGAAAACACTGAAATTCACAAAATTTTAAAGATTTAGCACACCAAGAGGAAAATGAAAAATTAATTTCGAATTTCTATTATTACAATCATGAGAAAGTCTGACACAATGAAAATGTATGAAAACGGAAAAAAAAAATATAACGAATTACTAAAAAACAAAAACAAAACAAAACAAAAATATTTGACTTTTATGTGCATGATAATTTTTTAGTAAACATTTCTGATTTTTTTTAACAATTTTGCAATTTTTTTATAAAATTATATTAAGGTATATGTTTACTTATAGAGACAAATTTTTGAAAAATCCCTCTAACGAGCTATTTCAGTTCATTTTATGGATGAATGTGTTTGCAAATAATGAAAAATATTGATCAGGATTCTGTTCCAATTGAGATTCAATAAAATGTATCAATTTAGGTAAAAAATAGTGAAAATTGCAACAAAAAACAAAACACAATTCATAAAATTCCATTGCACATATTCCAATTATTTTTATGCACAACATACTTACAATTATAGGGAAGGGAATGAACAAGAATCTAAGAAATATGTACATTTTTTAAAAAGTTATAGTTAATCGAGTATTTCTGTATTGAACATTTCGCAAAATTGCTTTCTATTTATCGTAGAATTAAAACAAATACATATTTGGAAATCCAAATAAATGAGTTTTAAAATAAAATAATAAAAAAATTGTGAATTTTCACTGAAAACTGCATTTAAAAGTAGATAGATACCTTAAAGTGAAAAAAAAATTGAAGTTTCCGAAAAAAATTGAATTCAAACTCAAAATTTCCAAAATTTCCAAAAAAATTGCTCCCAACTGAATTATGTATGATGCCGAATACTTTATTTTATATTTTAACTCATCTGATAACATAATAGCTCTATTTAAATATTTTTTTAGGGATTCATAAGGAAAACGTTTACATCTCTCATAAAAGAAATCAAACCACCCCTTGTTATCAATTTTTTAATTCTAATCAGACGTTCAGCTGGTATTGTGAAAGACAGCAGCATTTCATATAATCAGAAATTATTTGTAATTCAGTTACTAATTTTTTTATTTATTAATTGTCATGAACAAAAGGCAAAAATGGTTTTTGAACTAATGCAATTTCGTGTCTTTTTTTTTTTTTTTTTTGGTTGATAATTCAGTAAATTTGGTATAAGTCAGTCTGCGTTTTTGGTGAATAATTCAGTAAATATACTTTAAGGCGCATACTTGGATCCAATTTGTTGATCCAAATTAAATAATGGATCAAATTAAATCTTTTAGGTAGCATTAAAAATGTGAACTCAAAGTTGTTTCTCAAGTCTGGGGAATCTTTTGAAAGTCAATTAAACAATGTAGGATGGATCTGGAGGAGAGAATTTACAGAGATAATAACTTTTTCAATAGTTTAGCCAGTAAACTTTCCATAACTAACTAAACAATTTTGAACTGGATAAGGATAATTTATATAAAAATGAAATAATCTACATCATTGCATAGTGTTTCTAATGACCTAAAATTTTTTTCACTGATTAATTACAACTACTTCTAAAGCTAAATTTTTCTGTTTTGTCTAAGTAATTAAACTTCATTAAGAATTTTCTGGAGTCAATATTATTAAGAAAGATTTTGTAAGCTACAATTCTATTCTAAATGGCATTAAAGCTAATGGGAGAAAAAAAGAATACATTTATTTTGGTAAAAAAAATGATTGTAAGTTTTTAAATATTTTAATTCCGGAAGCGGACAATCATTCAATGCAAAATGTTATATCAAAATATAATAAATATTAAGTTTTTTAATCCGAAAACTGTTGGAAGTGATCAACACAATATAATTCGTTAAAACATTTCTCAATATATATCTCTAATAGCATATATATCATAATGTATTTTATGGATATATAATAAGTCTTGTTAGCGTTTGCACATGTTCTTCTGTGTCGAATAACGAAATATCATTGATTTGAAATTGCAGTGAGTGGCATGAAGATAGTTCTTAGCTCTTTGTAAAAATTGAAATCTTGCTCCTATTTTGCTTTCCATTACCAATCTTTATTATTAGGCTTTCCATTACTGAACCTCTATCATATATATGCAATGAAATATGTTGTTGTCTAAGGCACTTCTCATAGACAAGCCCGCTGACTAGGTCAGTGATTTTTAGCGTCTCTTGTTTCAGTAGCGCCATCTAGGGCCAAGAGTAAGTCTTAGCTACTCATGCGTCAGAGCCTTTTTCGAGGGGTGGACTTCATTCACACATTTCATTCACTCATCCACAGATCGTAATTTAGACCTGAACCAGAGAACGATAATCTCTGATCTGGTGCTCTAAGTGGTATTGTCTCGCCTTAGAGGAGTTTGTGGCTACGATGGATTTACACGTGCGCCAGCCAGCATGTACACGGAGAGTCTTCAGCCGGCTCACAACCCAATGGATGAGAATCCAACGCCCTATCAACCAGGCTATCCTTTCCTCGCAATGAGACATTATAGTAGCAAGCCAGTTTCTGAGTTGTTACATAGTTATTAATGTAAATTATAAGGGAAAAATAAATTTAAGATATCTCAGATCATTGTTAAATGGATAGTCAGAACTCAAATGGCGAGGATTTAGAAATTGTGCGTCAAGTACAATGCATAGTTGAACGTTTTTTTCTTGCTTAGACTTTTCCTTCAGGTAATATTAAATTCCTTCCCATACAATGAAGTGTCTGATACACATCGCATTACTTCAATTTTAATTTTAAATCTGCAATTAAGTGAAAGTATTAAGTAATTTAAAATGCAACAGTTACTCAGAAATGTTCCCATATCCCAAAGCTCCTTTCATCATTATAGAGATTAAAATAACAATAAATGTCCCAGATAGGATGTGGCATCTCATTATGAAGTTATATGTCAAGGGTTTAATAACACCATCCAAAATGATAATGTCATTTATATTGATGAGAATTTTGTTGCTAGAATCTCTATAGCTGTAAACAGAGCTAAAAATTCATGATGTTTCGCAAGTGTTTAACGAATACTGCTTCGACGGTGAATAATAATACTTCTAAATGGATAAAAGCTTGATTGAGATGTTTTCTTAAGCTTGTTTCCACTTTGTTCGGTAACTATGCATCTTTATTTCATTTTCATTCCAACCTCATAGTTTTTCAGTTATTACATCTACCACGTCATTGCTAAAATCTAGACTGTGTTTCATAAAATTTAATTAGATGAGATTCTATCATACATAAAAGCTTGTATCAATAATTTTTAAATATCCTGTATAATGAATGTAATTTAGAATCAGTGCCTCATTTTAAATATTCTTATGTAATAGTTAAATTATTTTAACATTTTAGGCAGTATTAATAGTTTTTATAATCTAGAATAACATTAGTCTATTTGTTATTTTTAAGTTTTACATAAGCTGCATGACTTAATTTGGAAAACATTAATTATATCTTATGCTAAGACTGGGCAGAAATAAAAGAGGATTTTGCCATCCTCACAGTAATGGATTAATTTCTATTAAGGAATAAATATCTATTAAATACTCGCTAAATATTAATGTAAGTATTACGCATTTAAGTAATGAACGTATATATTACACATTTAAATAATGAATATAAGTATTATGTATTTAAGTCATGAATATATGTATTACTTATTTATGTAATGAATATAAGTATTAAGTATTTAAGTAATGAATATAAGTATTAATTATTTAAGTAATGTAGAAAATTGTAAGTAATCAAGTATTGTAGAAAGTATTAACTATTTAAATAATGTAGAAAGTATTAAGTAATGTATTTCTATTTAGTATTCACTTTATGTAAGGTTTAAACAAGGACGAATTTTACAAGAAAATATAAAAACGTTCCAGCAAAAATATAAATATTTAGTAGCGGAAAAAACAAAGCAAAAAGATTACTTCACACAATGTAAAGCAGTGATAATTACACTTCTTCATTATCATTTACTTTGTTTCACTAATTTTTAGTTTAATGATATTACTGCTATGCCATTTAATTCATTTAAGACATATAAAAACTGAACAGCATCATTTGTGATAATAAATAATTTCTTTATAATTCGTTTATTTTTCAGCTTTAAGCAAAGCAATCGTATAAGTTTGCATATCTCTTTTATATACATCTTTGTATTTTGATGTTAACAAAAGATTTTAAAAAATACTGAATTATTTTCTAAATATTAAATAAAAGTTCAATGGAATATTATCCAGAAAAAATCTATACTATAAAAAAAACCACTTTAAAGCCTCTTGTTTACATATTTATAACAAAAAAACAACAACAAAAAAGGTTGCTTTAATACATACAGTATTGAGGAGTCTGACAGGATTGTGCATCGAAAACCATTTTAAATATCTGTTCAATATGAATACATGCCAAAAGAATGAATACTCCACCAAAGAATCGTTCTCCTTTTCGAAGATTTCTCGGAATCGCTTCAGACAGATGGAATTCCGAACAGTTCGATAGTTTCCCTCTGGATACCGTTTTTATTCAAGTAGAACTTCGCAGGAAAGTGATTCGTATTTGTCGGTCACTTCAGTGAAACTTATTCAATATTTAAGTTTCTTTTTACAGATGGAAAAATAAATGTCAAACTTTAGAGATTTCTGCATCAAAAGAATAAGTTTGATGTTATATGAAACAAAGTTTATCTTTCATGCGTAGATCAAATATTGTTTTGGGAAAAACAGGCGAAATATTTTCCCCAGTATTGGTTTGAGGAAAATATGCAAGAGAAAATGCTCTTAGATGCTTTATAATAAATGTTTGATGAATTCCTAATTTAAATAAGGTAATTGAAAGTTCATGTAAGAACACTTCGTAAATTTAAACTGATGGAACAATGACAGAACTCTGATGGCACCAGACTTGCATCATTGTTTACTAAGGCATTCATGATCAAGAAATCTATTTTAAATTTAAAAATATAAATTAGTGAAATAAATCGATAGCTTTAAATATATTGAATAAATTATTTTATAATACCCGTTCATAAGTTCTTAAGGATTATGTATATTAAAATGTTTAGGTAAAAGTTTGCATGTTAAATATATATCCTTCTGATTAAAAGTTACTTTTAAAGAATTTAATCAGAGAATGTAGACCAGTATATCTTAAAATAAGCTGCAGGTTTTCAACGATTCTGAAATAAAGTAATTTGTACAAAACTGATATCAGGTTATGTAGAATGAATTTATATCAGATGGCGGAGAATGTGATTGCTATAAAATATAGATTAAGCGTCCATATCCAAACTTTGATTCCAAATCATGATATTGTAAGCAACCATTCAAAATATTAACAAATGTAAATAACTTCTTCAACTAATATAAGAAATGTGAACAGTTTTTATTTTAATAATTCATTAGTTCTTATTGCAGCTTCATATCAATAGATTTAAAATCTCAATAGCTGTTTTCAAATCTCTGATATGCGTTATGACCAAAATGATTTTCCATCTTCGGCGAAGTTAAAAGGAATGCTTCTAATATGCATCTAACTTGCATTTTAAAAGTATAGATATTTTATATCTGGATAAATAAGATATTAAATTGCAATGACGGGTATTTGATAGAAATAATTAATTCGGTACTGATTTTGTAATTGAAAATACGTATGTCAGTAAAAGTGATTGGTATAAGTATTGAGATTATTCAAAACCATTAAGAAGGGGAATTCCTTTACTCTGATGAGTGAATAAAATAGGGTTTGAAAACAAAAAGCAAGTACGAAATGCACCTGAATTTTTGCGATTCCTATAATGAATAGAAATTAAAGTTTTTTCTTGTAAAAGATTTACTGGAATGCTGTGTCACATAACATACATGCATTTTTCTAGGTCAGGCAAATTGATGCATCACCAAGACATATTGATTCACAAAATTCCTATTGTCTCCGAATTTAAATTCCAAATAAACAAGTACTTGATGTGTTAAAATTTCTTTATGCTAGCTTTGAACATAAATCAATAAAAGACTGTGTCATGAAGTTGATATCTTCTTCATAAATCCAATCCTTGGTATTACATAATGAAGCATACTGATAGTTAACATAAAGTCATTCAGATTTAAAGAAATTGATCAGCATTGTAAATTACCTTATTCCATAATATAAGGAAAAGATTTGTAGTTAATCCTGTCCTGCCAAAATATTTGGGTTAGTTCAATGACTGTAATTGCCAAAATGTGAAGACTCTGTTGAAGATTGAATTCAAAGTGCCATCACAAGCCAAACCACAACAACTCTAATAGTTCCTTTAATATTAGGAATGTTCCATTAATATAATGAAAGTAAATAGATCTTACAACAATATTATATCCGTCAAATACAAAAATATTATATTCAAAACTATTTAGTAACAATCACGTAGATACTTTTGGATCAATATTTCAGTAAGTGATGTACACAGGATTCCCTCCTCGTAAAATTTAAGAAACACCAACATACAATGATGTTGGCGTCATTCCTGGCAATGTTGAATGAATTTTTTTGGATGAAATCATCCAAAAATGATGCCAAAACTTCATTTTTAGAATGAATTTGTTTTGGATGATATCATTATTAATTTGTAATATTCTAATAATGCAATTTTTAATGAACATCCAGGCAGTAATAAGGTAGATTTTAAGGAATTGGTGGAATCAAGGATTTATTTAATGTGGTGTAATTAAAATGGAAGCACTAATTAAGATATTTGAGGGCCATAGACTTCAAAACTCAAAACCAAACTTTTCAGTTAATTGAAGATTTTTGCTGCGATAGTATAAATAAACAATTATTTAAAGATATTAAGACTCTGTGATAAGCATTAAATGTTTGAAAAATATAGAGCTTTTGATTTCAAATCATCATAAAAATAATTTTAATACTTCGATGTGACTTTAACCTGTTAAAAAAAGATGAAATAGATAGAACATAAGAATTGCCAATATATTATTTATTACCAATACCATTCATTAAACTACAAATTCATTCTTGTTTATTTTTTGCATTTAAATAAGTTTATTTCTTCAAGTATTAGGAAGATTTAGTTTGAAACTCAGTCCAATTTTGTATAAAAAGTAACCAGCTGATATTCTAACAATAAGGAATTCCTTTTATGTAAAAGGAGTAAAGCTTTGTCATCAAAGCTCATTGAGTCAGATATATTCCGAAGATATAACAATTTGATATTCAAAATGTGATGGATAATAATGTAAAAGAAATAATTGAATCATTTCATTGTTTTCAATATGACTGAAGATAAATGATACAAGAGAAATAACATTTTTATTCATTTTTTTAGGAAGAAATGTTTGGGATGTTAATAAATTTTGATTATATAAATTACTTGTAATACTGAATAAAACATAGTAGTTAAAAAAAAATAATTTCTTAATACTTTTTTAAATTTACTTGTTTCATATTTGTAATAATGACTTTTTTTTCTCCCTTTTCCCTGATTTGCAAGAGTTTTCAATGTGTTCTAATTATAATAAATTACATTAAATTTTTGAAATATTAACTGTCAGTTACTCTATTAGTTTAATTAATTTTTGATTATACATCAAAGATATCACCTGATAGTTAATTTGTTATCAAAATTGATATGAAGATTAAATTTTTATCATAATGAAGCCAAAAAGAGGAATTTTTATATTAAAAATGTTTAATTTTTACTCAATAATAAAATTACACTTCTATGTTTTTTTTATTAAATTAAATTATTAATGAAATTAAATTAAAAGATTTTATTAAATTAAATTGAAAAATTTTATTAAACTAAATTATTTATGAAATTAAATTGAAAGACTTTATGAAATTAAATTGAAAGATTTTATTAAATTATCTTGTCAATTAAATTAAATTGAAAGATTTTATTAAATTGACTTATTAATGAAATTAAACTGAAAGACTTTATTAAATTAAATTATTAAGTAAATTAAACTGAAAGATTTTATTAAATTAAATTATAATGAAATTGAATTGAAAGATTTCATTAAATTAAATTATTAATGAAATTAAATTGAAAGATTTTATTAAATTAAATTAAATTGAAAGATTTTTTTAATTAAATGAATTAATTAATTACTTCCAATTTCGAAAAGATGAGTATAATTTTGCTCGAAAGTTCTGTTAAGCACTAGTTATATCCGTTATTTTAACTAAGGTAGGTCGAAGTTAAGATGTTATTTTAATTGAGAGATACATAAATCTTAAAGTTTAATAGATAAGCTAATGTTTATTAATAGAATATATATATATATATATATATATATATATATATATATATATATATATATATATCGTCTGTGTATTTATTTCAAATTAAAAGTAACATATTTCCTGATTTAGTAATATAGCTTAATATAATTTATTTAAATTAATAAATGTCTTTCAAGTT
The DNA here is from genome assembly GCF_947563725.1 of Argiope bruennichi. Lineage (NCBI taxonomy): Eukaryota > Metazoa > Arthropoda > Arachnida > Araneae > Araneidae > Argiope > Argiope bruennichi. The sequence goes on along the minus strand of NC_079159.1, from coordinate 55,529,197 downwards.
TGATATTTATTTTGTTAAGTGTACGATTAGTCTATAAATATTTAAAATTCATGTTTATCGTTTTATTAGAGTTGGTGGAGAAGTTATTTAATTGGATAGATTGCAGGAAACGAACGCTTCATGTCAATATTTACTTTTATCGTTTAAACAGCGTAGGAGTTTTATGTAAATTTTGTACAATTCAAACATCTGATAAAAGCAATTAATGTATTCTACGTTTTAAAAGATATTCAGATCAAAATCATACATTTTATTGGTACGCATTCATACAATAAATTGAATTATCACTAACTATTAATAATTTAATTTTCTTTTGACAATAAACTTTTATATCACTTATTTGAATAGTAAATTAAATTTACAAAGGTTCTGCAATCAAATTTAATGCTATTGTAGTTTTGAAAAATTTCTTACCCATTTTGAAAGAATTTTAATTTATAAGATAATATATTTCATTGTGTGTGTGTGTGTGTGTGTGTGTGTGTGTGTGTGTGTGTGTGTGTGTGTGTGTGTGTGTGTGTGTGTGTGTGTGTGTGTGTGTGTTTGTTAAATTGATTGAGTTTACTCTTAAAATTGCTTCAGTATTGTTTTTTAATAGACCAAAGATAGTGAGATCCTGTTCCAATTAAAACTTTCTGCATTTTTATACTTGAGAAAGATTTGAAAACATATGAAATGTCAAAATTATATTAAAAAAATTATTAAATAAAATTCATTAAACATACATTTTACATACATTAAACATACATCATTTTTACATAATGATGTATAAACCAGATATATTATTTTCTTCAGCACTACCATGAATGCTCTTGAAAATAATAATGAAAAGAATAACTCAGATGCAAGGTTTGTTTTGATTTGAATGGTTTCAATGTTTAGAAAACGGACTTTAAGCGTGGTATCAATAAAACATTTTCAATTACCTTCATGATAACGAAACACTTAATTGTTATTTTGTTAATACTGATCAAAACAAAGATATGTATAAATAATTCATATTCGCTTTAAAAAGAATTTCTGATTTTTGAATATTTTTGCACGCGTTTGAGATTAAAAAATGTGCACGATATATTTGTATCATGTTGTAAATTTACTGAAGACACATCTTTGTAGATTTACGCATATATGGTGACAAGAGCACATTTCCAAGAGACAATAACAGTTTCCTAAAACAATGCTATCTTTCCAATTAATGACAACATTTACTACATATTTAGAAACTGTGATGAAAAGCAGATTTCAGTTTCTTTTATCTTTCATTTTCTTTTGATGCGGAGTCTGTTCAGAGAACTGCTAATTAATATTTCTCATAATATATCTAATCTATTATAAAGGCTTATAACATTATCCAGTCTTTAGTATTAATCATGAATTTTATGAAGCATAATTTGTAAATATATTCCATTATTATTTTATTCAGTCATCATTTATAAGCCCTATTTTATTCATAAATTCGTGAATTATTTATTTTAGAGAACTGAAAATTAATGAATGCGTCGCATAGATTTCTCTAATTTATTTCTATTTAAAAGCTTCCAGCTTAAAATTCACTTCATTCATGCTTAATAGATATTAAAGGCAGAATGTCAAGTATATTTTATTTCTAATTTGTCATATGTCATGTATTTTAAATATAAAATAAATTTTATTCTGAAAAACATTTGTATTTATCTTGAAAACACAATCTACATAAAATATATGATCATATATTTTTTCAGTTAAATTAATCAAGATACCTATTTTAATATGTGACTATTTTTTTCCCATTAAATAAATTCAAATTTTTTGAAATATGGGCTAGATTTTGTCTTATAACTATTTCTTTAAATCTAGCAAGGAGGTATATTATTAATAACTATTACAATGAATACAATTTTCCGTTTATAAAAGGTTTTACGGTGAGCGTTTATAATTTTAATAATTATAAAGTTGATGTAATAATTATTTTGTGATAAACCCTTACCTGGTTCCGATGGCATTACTAAAAATAGTCGAAACAGGCAATGAAAATCAAACAAAACCAAAATTTATAATGTTAACGATTTCTCATGCTTTTTCTGTTCTGAACTGAAAACAATACACAGATTATAGTTACATTCTACTATTAGTGTTATATGAAAATGATTTTAAACAATGGGAGATTATCGCATGTTTCCAACATTTGTTAAATACAAACAGAAATGTTTTATATATATATATATAAACAGATGATTTAAATTAATTGAATCACTACTCAAGATGCGAAAAAGAATAAAGGATGGAGATTTCAATTTGTCTATTATGTTACTCAAATAATTGACATTTAAAACCCTATTCCGTAATGAAAAAAAATATTTTCTAAAAATGTGCATCCCACACCAAGGTTAATCCAAGTATATCACCACTGACAATTACGCCAATGTAGGGGTGAACTACAGTAGGTCTGAGATGAAACATAGGACAATAAACATGAACCCCAACAAACTAAATTTTTGCTGATTTAAACATCTACCTATTTTGAAGTGCTTTTATATGAATTTCAGATATTAATATAATAAAGTTTGCAATTTTTAAATTATGACTGGTAACATACAGACAATATTATTCATTAATTTTTTCTAATAAATAATATTAATCGAGATAGATGTGATAAATATTCATACGATTCGTTTGCTAAATAAAAAATAAACGTAGGGTGTATAAATGTATAGGTAGAATAACTTTTGAGAAAGAGGAAGTATATTTAGAATTCGATTGGTAATAAAAAGAAACTATCATTTGGTCAGAGGACTGTATTACAAATTTAATTTGGACTATCCGTTGGCAGTTTAATTATCCGTTTATATAAATCTGCTTTTTATAGTGCGTACTAAAAATTAATGACAATAAATGGAGGAATATTATAATATCAAATTCTGATTCATAAGTGAGCATAATACAACGAAAAATTTTGCAAGGATTTTGCAAGTCTATGAATATAAGCTTTTGCTAAATCGAAGAACAAAAATGTATTAATGTGCTTCTTCAATCGATGGGTGATTATAACTACGAGTTTGAACGTAATATGAAATTCTAGAGAAACATCAGAAATGGATATCTATATATGATCAGAAATCAAGACTAACTGGCCGACTGCCGTTGTATCACGATACAATACCTTGCATTACACAGCATTTCCAAATAATGAATTTTTGATATTTATGTGGCTTTTCAAATTTCCCTTACATAAGTTGATGTGAATGTTTTCCTGTGTCGAAGATGGAAACCCAACTTTATGGAAAATCCTTTTAGTAGAGAAGAAACAGTAATATAGTACGAATTATAAACATCCAGTTGAAGGAATTTAAATATCCAGATTCCAGTTCTATTACAAAAAGCAAAAAAAAAAAAAGTCGTTTATAAAGCTGACGTCCCAAGGAATTACTTTGAAAGAGGCAAAAATTATAAACAAATCCGTCCCATAACTATTTACAGTGTTCATATTTACTAAAATATGTAATTTGACCAGAAAACGATACTATTTTCCTCACACATGACCTTGGAAAATAAAATTCAAATTTCATTTGGAGGCGATCTTAGAGTTATTTATTCTTATTTTTTCTCATTCAAAAGCATTACAACCATCAAATAAAAAGTGATGCAAGAAAATGGGATTGGAAAAAAATCTATACGATGCTAAATATGTCAGGCAAATAAATTTAAAAAAAGAGCTATAAAGTAACGTCAGTAGATTAAACATACATTTATAGCATTTGCACTACATTATGAAAAGCAAAATGAAATAGAAATAAAATAAATAAAAAAATAAAAAGCAAGCGTTTAAACAAATGAAATTCTGCTGTCTTCGCATATGCTTTACTTTGGTAAAAGTTAAGAATTCCAAACTTTGAAGTTAAGTATCATCACTGCAATATGAAATTGAATACTTCTTTAATGGATGGTTTTTTAAACAATAGAAATGACAAAAATTAAATGCTTGAACTTATAACTAAAAGAATAAAAGCGTTAATTAAAAATATAATGTGTGATTTTTTTCAGAATTTTGCTTATATATACATATATATGTCGTTATACTTAGTTCCTCAATTTTAAAATGTCAGACATTTTAAAATTGACAGAATTTGATTAAAGACCAACACTAGAAAAAGTCTCTAAGTGCAACTACATATCTAAACGCTTAACATTAGTATTATGAATGCAAAAGCTTTCAACAAATTCGCATTCGAAGGCAATTTATATCATGTTTAAAACACAAAATTTTATTTTTGCGAAAATAAAAAAAAGATTCTAATTCTTGAAAAAGTTCTTTCCTGAACAATCTAATAGAGGAGAAAGCTGGATGCTTTGGATAAAATTATTTTATTCTTCTCATAATGTACATAAAAAAAAATGGTTGTTCATTCCTCTAAAAGGTAGTGAATGTACCATTCCCAGGACAAACTTGTGTTTATCTGTATTGCACTTAGCTTCATATCTTTCGCAGAGCTAGTCTATTGCAATTCAATTGCGTTGTAACTTCAAACAGCAGACAAGTTAACTACCCTCTGGAGGATTATCTGATTACATCCTCATTTTTAACGTAATCTGAAGCGATGTTTACGGCATAATGATGAATGCCTGAGTATAACTCTTAGCTTACTATTTTATTTATTATATTTACAGCAACAGATTTATTTATCTAGATTGTATTTAAATTGTTTTTGCTTTTAAATTTCTTGCAAATGCAAGAATAATTATTTTTAAAAAGAACGTTATTTTAATATTTTTCTTTTTGTATCTCCTGCATAATTCCGATTCCGTGAATCTCTACTAATACTAAAAGAGAATGTGTGTATGGGCGTTATTGGATTCAGCGTTTATTCTAGATTTCTCAAAATTGACGTATATACATGCATATATACATGGGCACACACACACACGTGCGAAACTTTGCAGGGTGCGTAGTGAGATTTTATTAATTATAACATTTTTTTTAAATTCCTGACTCTTTACTGCAATATCTTCCGTAAATATTTTTGGATAATAATAAATATTGAATCATATCATAATACCAAATACTTTCTGTTTGATATCAATGTATTGGACGTGAATTTCATTTCTTAATTTGTGCAATGTCTTAAAGCATATCCCAACAATATTTTCGTCTCAGCATTTAATAATAATCAGCTATTTTATTCAATGTCTCAATGAAGTTCGGATAATTTCAAATTTAATTATGTGGCTTCATCCGAAATTTAATTATGCAGTTTTCTACTATTGATGAAGGCTGAGGAAGAAATGGTCTGTTTATTATTTGTGTAGTTTACATGAAAATCAGCTTTATTGATGCCAATTGATGGCGCGATATGTAAAACAATGATCCAAACGATTTTTAAGATATGTGTCAATAATCAATTTTTTTTTTTCAGAATAGCATGGTTTTTGAAGGGGTTTTTTTTTGGGGGGGGGGAGAATAAATAATTTGTCATGAAAGGATTATGTGTTTTTCCTTTGGAATAAAGGCAGCATAAATTATCTCTTCTTTCTTTGATAATAAGTTTCTGAATAACGCATAATAGTGATTCTAGCATTGTTTCATTTAAAGAAGGCGAAGAAAACGTTATTTACCTTTCCACCATCAGAGAAATCTTCACTACATCAGTTTGCTACAACAATGCAGCTACTTTCAGTGATGGTGGGGTGGCCAGCTGTACAGAAGAAGAAGAAGGGAAGTCTTCACTGCACAGATGCGACAGGCATAATGCTTCGGCAGAAATCATAAAGAATTTCTTACATTAAACTGCAGTTGTTTGGGAAGTCCTATCACTGATTTCAAATATGAGAAGGAGAATGCACATGCGTAGCTATTTAAGAGACTAGCCATCCAGATTTTTTTGGAAATGAATCAAGATATATAGATACCTACTTTGAGTCTCTCATGGAAACGTCACAGAATATTCTAGAAGACAAATGTGACTGTTTTAAAATAAACGTCTCATATATAAATTTCAGATTTTTAAATTTATGCTCTTAAAAATGTTGATATGTTTACAAACATGAGCTACACTTTCTCTAATACGGCATGGTGTAGATATTCATCGATTGTCAAATAGGTGAAAAAAACAAAAGCTCTCTTTATGTTATATTGCTCAAACATTTCATTATGAACAAATTAATAATTTAAAAAGGGACTTTGAAATCAAAGAAAATTTCAATTGCAAACATTAAAAAGTTAATCATATAAAAACAGTTGCTATATTTCATACAAATATAAAAAAAATTACTCTCGAGTGAACTGGCAGTCAAAGGTAGATTCCTTTATATTGAAGTTACCATCAGGCAACATAAATTGTTGATGTTAGAAACAGTCAGAATTAGGGCTTGAAAATATCACTTTTCAGCGCCTAAATTCTAAGATAATGATTATCGAAGTTATCGAAAAACTTTCAAACAAAAGTTATTTTCTCAATCATGTGTAATTTGACTAAACATATTTTTTCTGAATTATTATTTTAGAAATTAATTATTTTTGAAATGAAAATTTCAACCACCCACCATTTCCAACCTCCATGAGTTAGATGGACCATTTATGAACTCGTCCAAAACTATTATATTTCTAGCAACATATTCCAATCCAATTAAAATTCAAACTAAATTACTCTAGTAGTTATAAAAAGAAAACTGTTTCCAAGAAACGTATATTAATGGAAGAAATTTACATAATATATATATATATGGCAGTAAAAAGAAACTGATAGAACATTTCATTAAAACTTTTCGGGAGTAATAAATGATATTGATTTCTGTGAATGTTTTTTTTCTTGCAAAATGAAAAGTTTAAGAGGACATTGAAATGGATGATTTATCTGTTTTTTCCTGTCAAGATGCTCATGGATTTAGACAGATCAGGTGACGAATTCGGTGGAATTCTCAAAATCTCTTTGGCGACGTCCGGCTTCTTCAAGTAAGCATCTTCACTCATTTTGACAAGTTAAAAGTAAACATAAAACATAACTATTGGAAGTCAAGGTCAGTCAACATACAATATGAAGACAATGAGATACAAGTCTGATTGCCTTTAAAATGATTTAGAGAGAAAAATAATTTGATGTTAATTCTTGAATAGAAACATTTGTTACATTTTTAAAATTGTAAATTTCATTATTGGGTATTTAAATAGAAATTTCGAAGATAATTTCAAATATTATGAAATTCCCTAATTTCACGAAAAAAGAAGGCAGTCATTAATTCGATGTGCGGAAAATGTAGTACAAAGCTTTTTATTAAACTTATTATTTTACAAAAAAAGTAAATACATTATTATTTTTATAATACCAGATTTTATTTCCTGTAATGTTATTTAATATTTTTTATAGATAAATGAAATATATGTATAAAAGAATTACAGTCATAGAAAGTCATCATAGATGTTTATATCAAAGATTTCTGATAGGGTTTATCATTATAAATTTATAATTTTTTATTTATAAAAAAGTAGTAGTTACTAAAAGTCGCATAATTAATCTCTATAATAATAATAAATGGCGCAACAGGATTTAATTACATTAACATATTCAAAAGAGAATGATTATTTACAATATCTGGTTAATTAGCAAGGAGATAATCTTATAGAGTAGAAAGAAGTTAATTCTTTAGATAAGTTCTTCATTTATAACTATGTTTATTTTAGCAGTTTTATATATTTAATTAATCTTTAAACGGGAGGCGATGTTCTCACCACAGTATGAAATAATCATAAAAATGAGTGTGTCAATGCATTTAAAGTAATTTCTCTAATTAAAACGTTAAAAAGCGATGTCACCAATTGAGAAATTAATTTTTAGTGCATGATTTTCACGTGATATTGCAACTTGATTTATAAAGTTCAATTTACAGAAATTAGAACCTTAGAAGTGTTTGAAAGACAAATAATGCTTCTATTCAGAAATGAAATTGAGCTTTCAATTCAAGTGACTAGAAAATAATAAATGAATTTATTGTTCATATATATATATATATATATATATATATATATATATATCGTATAAGAGTCTCGTTAGAGATCGTTTTTCTTTGAAGATTTGATGTGCTTACATCTTCATTAAAAGAAGTCTTTCTATCTCCCCATAACAAGTTTTTTTTTTTACTTCACAACGGTTTTATAAATGCCTTCTTTGAAATTTGTAGGCTGCCAAACAAGTGGCGAAAATTTTTGATGTATTTATCATGCAAGTGGTTGTTGTTTCAATCAAATATCAAATTCAATTATTTTCTTGGTTTTTGCACCAGAAGTAAAAAAAAAAAAAAAAAAAAAAAAAAAAAAAAAAAAATTAGCAATGTTTATAATTTGAATAATTGCCTTTGAATTCTTAGGCGTTTATCTTCTATTTTCTTATATTTTGTATTGACTCTTGTCGATTTCATGCAAGCAATAACAGATATTTAAAAAGAGTTTCCCAAGTCCTGTAATTTGCCCCTTTCCACAAAGCTCATAACTTCATTTACCTATGAATTCCTACTTTCTTGTAAAAGTAACGATTTGGCTAAAATAGGTGTTTCTGGTCATTCAATAAAAATGTTCAGTTCGTCTAGAGCTTTCTAAAAAAGAATTATCTCAAAGTAGATTTTTTTTAAGAAATAAAGAAAGAAATTTATAATACATTAATAAGAAAAACCATATGTTGATATGACCTGCCAGTTTTTGCACATGCCTGTTTTCTTAATTTTCCGCATTTTTATTGTGTTTTAATATGTAAACCAATTTTATATATGCGTGTGTTGAAAGATACATGAGTGATTGTATGATTTATTACTATGAAAATTTTATCTGATTTATATTAAACTCTTTTCCTCGGCTTTATGTTTCTCTTCTTTTTATATACATTTTGCATTTAAAAGTGTTGTAGTTACATTTACAAGAGAATACCTTTCTCCTTATTGGTGTGGAGGAGCAGTTGTTTTTATTCGTGCATATATTGGTTACTGTCATTGTTATTGCAAGATTTGTGAATAACCTCATTTTTACCGAACCTATTCGTATGGGTGGAGACATAGGCCTCTAGATGTATTGCCTTTATTTCACCTTTTATATATCCGCCGTACAAAAATATAATATTTATTAATTAATTAGGGCTGAACGCTTCGCCATTTAAGTATTTTGCATTTCATTTCCCTCATAAAATTACTTGTACATTCTTAAAAGCAAATAATGCTTGCTTAAAAGTAATTTTTAAAAAATGCTTTGTTTACTTTGATTTAAATAAGATAAAATTATTAAAAAAATGATCAATGATTGAAACATTTTTTTGGGAAAAAAAAAACGTAATAAGACATTAAACCGTGATATCATGCAAATGAGCAACAATTGCACTAAGGGTATATTGCATGAAAACACTATAGGAATAAAGACAAAATAATCATCTTTTAATATATTAATTAAAGCAATTTTTTAAAAAAAATATAAGATTTATTGATTACATGAACTCAAATATTACATGATTGACATAATTATTACAAATTATAGGAAATAACTAAAATATATATAAAAATAAAAGATTTTAAATAATTTTATTGATTTATGTTTTACATACATTTTTTATTTGAATATCATGTAAAAAAGCAATTAATTTCGAAAATTAAAACTAAACAAATCAATTAGTATATGTGAATTAAATTTAAATCAATTTTTATTTTAAATTATTAAGATTAATTAAATGATTATTCCAGTTAAAATGTGGAATGGAAAGCTTTTTTCTAAAAGTGCATCCACTTGATGAAGAAATTATCGAAATATTCTCGTTCTAAATGAAATTAATAAAATAAAGGAAAATGTAAAGCATTAATAAATAAGTAGAAAGTAACAAAATAAATATATGCAGAAAGCACTTTAATATTTGTAATTTTACACATACAAACTATTTACATACTAAGTAAAGAAAGCAACGAACATTGAAAATTACAGAGAGAGAAAAATTAATTTATCTCTAAAAATTAAATCAAATTTGAATTTTAAATAATCATTTATTCAAAATGAAAGATAAAAATGAATTTTCTAAGAATATGACAAATTGATAATATTTCTGAAAGTGTTTTTTAAGACATTTAGCTTTTCAAAAATGTTTTCATTTAAATTTCAAAAAGCATATTTTACTTATTTCCTTATTTCTGATTTATTTTATTTTAATGGATAGATATTTTTCTCTGATCTTTTATTCTATATTCATACGACGAATCTCTATGCATTTAATTCTCATTATACTGAATTCGAATAATTTCTTAGGCAAAGTCGCGAAGTTAAGAGTTTTTAAAAAGTTATCCCAATCAAAAAACTAGGAAGAATGTCCAGCCTAATTAGAAAATCCCGACTTTATACCGTTTTAGCTCTTTTTGAAGTCTTAATTCTGTTCATGAATTCTACAATATTCCAAAACTTTAAAAGACGCTGGACAAATTAGTTCTTTAACTTCAGACTAAGGAAAAAGTTGCTTCCAGTAGATTTCCACCGGACTTTTAACTTCAGCCACTTAAAGATCACAACTTTTTCCCAAAAATAAAGAAATGAATAAGGTTTTAAATCAGAAAGAGAAAGACTTGAAAAAACATCAGTTTAATTAACCTCCTATTAGGCATTTTATGCAGCGCAAGAGATTTCTTTTTAATTTGCTTATTTTCACTTTAATAAATTACAGTTTTTTATCTTAACAAAAAGGGGAAAAAAATTTGATCTTTTGTTAACTTGGATTTTACTTGTTTCTTCTTTTGAAACTATTGAATATACCAAACGATATTTTTTGTGTTCTGTCATGGAACGTTTTAAATCATGTCGGCGACTTTTGTTCAGTGTCTATATTAAGTAAAATGTAAGTAGATGTTTCCTTTATTCTCTTTATTCACCTTTTCACTCGAAAAGATTCTTTTTTTCTTTAGAATTGAACAGGAGACTGAAAGAAGAGGAATTATTTACATATTTAACTTCTTCAATTTCAGTTTAAAACTGTTCGATAAAAGTAAAATTACATATAATCAGCAATTTTATATAAGCAGACAAATAATAATTTAACGACTGAATACAAGTTTTTAATGAAATTATAAAGCGTTTTATAATCATGTGAATTTTTTCCATTCTTCTGTCTGAATAATAATAATTCATTGCAGTTACAAAATAACCGTTTCATCTAAAATAATTCTGAACCTAATGTGAGTCATATAATAGCTATGCCAAACGAAGTTATCATATTTTATAAGTTTCTAACTTTTGATTCATATTCTTAATTTTTAAACTTAGAAAAATTATTAAAATATCTATAAGTATTCCTTTAGAAATAGAGAGATATTACTACCTTCTAAATTAAATAACATCTGCATACTTTTGGCCATTGTCGTGAAATACAAATTACATCAACGTACAATGTGAAATGAGAAATGGGTATTGTGTTATGAAATGCAGTCTTCATACAAACCTTTTCATTTCAATATAATTGATAGGGTAAAATGGTGCATTGTGGTTTAAACGTACTTCATTTTCATTTTGTTTGAGAGAGAGACCAGTAGACATATGTTGCAATTGTTCGTATAAACTCTAAAGTAAAGTCCAAGAAACATTGTATTGTTAAATGACACTTTTTACTTTGTTTTTATTCAAAAAAATTTAACTTCATAGGAAACAAATAGTTTATTAGCACCATCTTTATTTTTATATTTTTATTATTGTATTTAATCTAAAGATGTAAATTTGAACTTTATATAGAAAAATTATTATTATAGAAAAATTAATGTAATTCCCTTGTGTAGTTAATTTCAAACATTCCTTGTCTCTGCTTTTTTCATGAAGTCACATCAGTACACTTCGGAATAATTAATTGTAGTATCTCAAATACATCCTAAGATACAACAATGTTTGTAATGAATGTCACATTTGATTTTAATACACATAAATTGAACTAATTAATTAAAAGTAAGCTTGGATTTTTAATAATTTCTTATCCATTAAGTTAAGGAAGGAAAGAAAATGCAAATGTTTTCTTCAGATTGTCAAAACTGTCAGATTTGCTAATAATAATAAAAATGACTGCATTTAGTTATTAACTAAATTAAATTATAAGTATCTTTACTCTTGTAAAGACTATTATTTATTCACTTTTTTTTGCTGCTTTAAACGTACAGCATGGCATTTCAATTTGAATTCTTGTAAGATGGGAAAAAAAATTACTACGTTTTGAAATCATAGTAAATCAGTTAGAATTGAGGCAATTTCAAAATCGGATTTTTTAAAATTATGGCCTTACATAAAGTTTTAATCGTACAGATACAAAACTTTGCTGAAGTAAAATCTGTTTCCAAAAATATTTCCACCACTTCATATCCTTTTTTTATTAACACTACAAGAGGAACTGTAGTTGCGGATTGCTAACTGAGCCATTCTACATAGAATTCCAACTCAACTGTAATTGCAACTTGTTAACTGAGCCATTCTACATAGAAATTCCAACTCCAGATAGTGTATACGAGTCATAAATCATAAGCAAATCCAGCTCTTTTATATTTATGAATAATTGAGGTAACGCGGAAATAAAACAGTAAGGTGTCTGTCACTCTCCTGTTCTAATTTTCCGTCGGTGTGCTTCTAGTTGATTAGTGGCTTGTCACGTTGAAAGTGGAAGATTTAAGAGTCTCCAGATAGCGGAAAAGAGTTTCTTGGAGCAAGCTAGATTTATGAGTACACATTTTTAATAGCCCTATTATTTTAGATAGATAAGTTAGCGGTGGTTTAGTTCCCCAAATTTGAACGCCATTAATAACAAAAAGGTCAATTTTATATAATTTATGATGTTTAGTTGTGAAATTAAATTAGTTTCTTTAATTTTTTTTAATATGATACTTATTCGTTCTTGCATACGAGGTATGCAAGTAGTTATTTTAGAAAATATCAAACATTTGAATTTGGGATTTTGAGGAATTTCCACATTTCACATCTTGAATGCGAAACACACATTTTTGAAAAGATGTCTGAGTATTTATGAATAAAATAACTCAAAAAGACTTTGAGCTAGACAATTGAAATTTTGCATGCGTACTTTCATCAAATATGTAGATTTCTATCAAATTTTATTCAAAATAAGTATATTTCTTATATGTATGCGAATAAAGAAACAGACAACAACTTCAAAATATAAATTGCTAGAGAGATAACATTTACTACATATTTTTAAAATGTATATATTCTTATTAAATTTTAAACTAAATATGCTTGTACTCCCTTATACTTGTACACACAATAAGTCAAATACAATTACTTAAATAAATGAAATTTTGTATGTGATCTCTTTACTACTATTATAATTGTAGACAAATTCTGGTTTCAATCGCTTGGAAAACCGTCATCCAAAATACATATTCGACTTTCAGGTATTTCTACATAAACCATACACTGAAGATTACTGGCCATTAAAATCGTCAAAGATAGTATGCTTAACCTTTAACTGGGGACGTGCGGTCTGTGAGACCACTAGCGATGGGTTTCCTGTCACCCCTATTCTATTTTTAGCTCAATTGAATGGATTGACCCTGTAGATTCCTATTTTGTTTACACGTGCACTTTTTCAACCGATTTCAGAAGATGCTTTTTAAAATAATTCAGTTATTTCTTCGAGTGCGGTCTCTAAGACCGCATCACCCTGTTAGTGTCCCAGTGATAAACAAGGCTTAGCAGATGGCGCTAAAACGTGGGCCCGAAAGATCATTCAGTTTACTGATCCTATTATGAAGCAGGGCTGCAGACACTTTTAAATGAAGCAGAAAGTGATTTTAGTGATAAGGATAATTGCAGAAGAGATTTTCGATGAAAGTTCGCATTCGATACGTATGTACAAACATAATTAATTTTTCTAAGATAATGTATTTTTAAAAAAAATTATAAAATATATTAATATATCAAGAAATATATATACATAATTTATAGGTTGATTTTTATACTAGATCTTAAACTGTATGTTTAAAATACCCTAGAAAACCGTGCTATGAAAGTCACTCAAGTCGATAAAAAAAAGCCAATTTTACCCATTGTCAATCTTTTAAATATTTTTTATATAATTGTTGTATTTTACATTATATTGTCTTCTATTTACCTTCATATACTGTAAAAATAAATGTGATTTAAAAAGTAAAAAGTAATATGTTTTTTCAAGAATATTATTTATTGTAACATGTAATTTGATAAGAAAATGTATGTTTAAATACATTTACTTTTTTCAATGATAAAATATTTGAAAAAAAAATTCTAAAATACATTTATATATCCAGAAAAATATCTGCAAAATATATTGGCAGTTTTTCATACTAATACATTCATTAGAAAATTTAATTTGAGTCTAAATGAAATGCGGTCTCGTAGACCGCACCTCCCCAGTTAAGTCCTCACATTTCACTTCCCCAGTTAAGGGTTAGTTCAGTAAAAACGTGGATTGACACCGTAGTTTGAAATTTCATAAATATTGTTCGCATACGCGTTTAGTTAATATACGTATCGGTTTACTTAACAGTATAGCGAAGCATGCAACTGTCAGTGCGTTGCTCTGAAAATAATTATCTGAGTTCTCCTAGTATTCATGTCTTTCTTTACTCTGATAACGATAAATTCATAAAAGGTTTGGCGAAATCATTCCAACCGTTTGTAAAAGATAATGGAATCGACAGAGTCAATTTATGCTTTACCCCATCTATCATTGTAATTTTATCAATTTATTGCAATGATGTTCCGTTGGCTGTTTTATTCCACATAATTAGCCTATTTCTATTCATTAAAATTTTAAATATGTTGCTTCCTATAAAATCGATCAAAATAACTCCTTCTATTTGAAAGATGTCGTATTTATTAAGATAAAATTTTCATATATTATTTTAGATTTTAAGTTAATCCAAAAGCTTAAGTATAATATACTGCTCTGGTAACGAATTTAAGGGTTTAAAATATAATCTAAATGGTTTAACAAAATATTTTATCATAATGAAATTCGTGCTTCAAATTTTAGCATGTTGCATCGTTATTTCTTCATGAGTTCTAAACATTTATTAATGCTGGGCTATTCTGATTAGAATTTATCATCATTATCATAATGCAAAAAGTAAAATATTCGTTTAGGAATATTTTCAGCTCTATCTTCAGAAAATATTATAACAATGAATTCCGCTTCATCAAAATACATCTTAAATTATAGCAAATTCATTTCTATATAATTATTTTAATTTTAATGAGATTTAAAAATTTAATTTGACGTTAAGTTTTTCACAGAATTTTGTTGTATGTTGAAAATTATACTAATTACATTGTTCCTTAAAATTATTCAAACGTGTGCTTTTGTCATTATTACACGATAAATATATAAAGAGTTAATGTTCATATGAACATTAACTCTTTAATTTGTTGTTTATTTCGTACAACATAAACTTCTAAATTTTTACGAGGGATACTTTGTAGGAAACATATTTTCTTCTATTCATATTTATTAGTTTTACTATTTAACAAAATAAAACTTAAATAAACGCATTCTAAATTAGTAATTTAACAACGGATAATGTCAATATTCAGGAAGAATCAGCTAGTAGCTTACAGAGCTAGAATATTTATGTTTTAGAATGATAACATGATAATAGACATAAATCAGACATAATTTTACCATATAGATTAAAAAAACTTTATTATTTCGATTTTTCTTCTCATTTTGGAAGCTGTAACAAATAAACTTATAGCTTAAACAAAACTTATAGCTTCGTCACATCAAAATTCTATTTATTACATGATCTTCTTTTCTCCCTTCTCCTACATTTTTAAACATTTTATTACCTTGATCATATTAAATATATTTGTGAAATGAAATCATCACTAATGAAATCATTTCGAATCATTCTTACTTCAATAAAATCCATAAAATGTAAAAAAAAGCTGTGGCATCTCAATTTAAAAAAAATAATCAAAACAGAAAATGGAAATTTGTTCAACGATTTATAGAAATTCAAGAAAGAGATAGATACTGATCAATAATAAAATATTTCAAAACTCAATATTCCTTGACTTTGGTTACGGATATTGGATTTCCCTGAAACTTTATTCCTTTTCTGTAGTAAAGACAGATAAAATAAAATGGGTTTTGCAGAGAGATACAACTCTTCGTGATTTTAGTTGAAGCAAAAGAGAAATTGATTTTCTTTTGATGGCCTTATTCGCCATTGGAATAACTAGTTATCAAAGGTGGAAAGTTGGAACTCATTTTACAAATCAATATATCGCATATCGATAAATCACTAAAGGAAAATTTTCTTATAAATTTTATAATTTAAAATCAATCTTTATTAATGAACTTTTAATATAATAATCATATGGGTTTATTTATTTTTAGTAACGAACCGGATGTAATTCGGCAATGTTGGACACGTGTTATAAATTAATATTTGTATATATTAATGAATATAAAAAATGTTAAACGTTAAGATTTGCCATTAGACTGCAAATCCTTTAATGTTTTCTTCATCTAAATAGATTTCTTTTTATTATTGTTGTGTCAAATGGCCAATCTACGTTTCATTATTTAATTTCATATGCTTAGAAATTTCTAATTTTGAAATTTTTAACAATAAACCATGGATTTTCTTTTTTCATCTATTGGCCAAAACTGATTTAAGAAGAAAATTATATCAATTGGCGTCCTATTTGTTTTAATATTTTAATAAATTATCTAAAATTATACACGTTTCATAATTTACACAAATTCAACCATTTCGTAAACTTCATTAAAAAAATGTTTTTGAGTACAATTTAATTTTATGAATCGTGACATCAATGAATTTTAATTCAAAAATGTGTTTCCATGATTAAGAAAACCAAACTATTTTCTCTCTATAATCAATTTTTAATCGTTATCATTTTACTTTCATTCAACAAACATTGAGTATGATTAAATTTCCAATTAGAGATTTTAAATGTAAAAATCCTTGCAAATATTGAATGTTTCCTAAAATTTCAAGATTATTTGAAACAAACTTTATTATGTATATAATCTAATAAGAAGAATTTAAAGCTTAAAAACAAAAGAATCATTTAATAAACGTTTATAAAATTTTGAAGTATTGATTAATTAAAGATTGAGAGCCCTGAAAATAAATATGAAATAAAAACATGTCCAAAATTTTAACATAAACGAAGGAAAACTGAAGAAATTTTCATAAAGATGAGAAATTTTCTTCAGTCTATCTAATTTAATTTTTCAATTGAAAGTTCTTTCAAGATATTCATTTCATTATAATTCTAATTAGTCACATTTCAAGCAATAATAGTTAATATATTTTTTCTCAAACTAAGATGATAATAACATTATTTTAAGATAAAAACATATATTTTTAAAATTTTAACTTTTATTTTCAGTAGATTATTTCACTATTTACCTGTTTATTCATATGGGAAAAAAATTATATGGTTGCATTTATTGAGAAATGCATCGCAACTAAAAAATATATGTAGTGAAAAACAATTCTTTTATCTCTATAGTTAAAAAAATATTTTTTCCTTTTTAAATTTTTCCTTAAACAGTACATTTCTAATGGAAATATAATGTTCCATTGAAAGTATCCCATACATATGCAGATTGTTTTTAAAAAAAAAAACACTATTTGGAATTTTAAATGAAACATAATCTTTGTTTCGGTGCATTACTTCTATTTTAACATAGACATTTTTGACTAATACTTATTATCAAGATAAAAAAGCAACTTTAAAATTGAATGAATTTTTGACAACAATTAAACAAATATATTTTATTTTTATCGGTTTATGTATGAAAATAGATCAAAAGATAATCCACAGAATCATTTAGAATTCTAACAATAAAAAGAAGGTTTGAGAAATTTCCGAGAAGGAGGATGATTATTTTTGGAAAACCTTTTTGCTTTTGGAATGTATTCATATTAAAGAAGTTCTCAGAATACTTTTTGATAATTCATTTCTATTCTTTTGAACTTTCCTACATGCATGAACTCAAAAATTACTTCTTTTAAGAAATATAAAAATTTTAATTTACAATTTATTTTTCGAATTTAACTTTTGTCCCCTCGAAGTGAACACTATACTTTAGAAAACGATTACGTGTTATCGATATTTAATTGTCGCAATAGAAATTATTAAAATATCATTGAAATAAATATATTTCTCATATAATAAGGGCACATCTCCCTTTAATATGTGATAATACATTGAAAGATATTTTTCTATTTCATTTTTAATTTAAATGTATACTAAGAGTGTATTTACTAACTTCTGTATTGAATTAAATCGCTATTCCTTATAAATTATATTTTGACCAGTTAACTTAGGTAATTACAAATCAGATAAGTACCTTTCCTTAACAGTGTTATCCTATACGTACTTGCTAAAGATCAAAACCCTAACAACGTGTTTAACGAATTGTTCCAAATAACTTCCCATGTGTGTTTAAAAAAAACCCAAAATATTTTTTCTTTGAGAATGAGCAAATAGCCAATAAACAAATTCTTGTTAACGTAGAAATAAGCAATGTTCAAACATATTTCATTAATACAATACAATACATAAAAAGTAGTTATTAAACTAAGATTTAACTAATGAACTAAAAAACAATATGAATAGCATCATACATTTTTTTAAACTTTTTTTATCACAAAGTTTCACTTACCATCTATATTTTCAAAACTACACAAACATTTCGGTTCATGAAAAAGCACAAATCTGCAGATGGGTAACCCTTTTATGGATTTTATTTGAAATTTGAAAGATGTCTAGATTTTACAGGTCAAATTTTTCCCAGTTTTATATATCTAATTCTCTTTGGCTTATGATTATTGTGTTAATTTAAATGGAGAAGCCAATCAGAAAGCCTTTCACCTTAATGAGTTTCCATCTAAATCTCAGAGAAATCTAAAAATTTGAAGATAAGCTACAAAATACTAAATTTTATCCATATTTCTGAACTCATTTTTGAGTTGAGATTTTGAGTTTTACTAAATTTTATCGGTATAGCTGAACTCATTTTTGAGTTATCGAGTTCATAGACAGACACGCATAATTACAAAAATGTATTTATCAGATTTAGGGATGTCTTAAGTGTGGAGATAAATCAAAACCTTTAAGTTCGAAATTTTCAATGATTACAATACCTCCGCATTGTAAACTTCATATACGATAAAGTTACAAACGATGTTTTTTATTTACTATTCGGTTTCATTGTACTTATTTTTAGCCTTCTGAACTACGGATCACCCAACGAATTGACAATTGCTCTCAGAAGTAAATTGAAATAAACTTTCTTATACGTGATCTGAAATACAATTAGAGACAAAACAGTAATAAAAATATCCGTACATAAATACAATTTTGTTGAAAGGTAAATAATTTAAGTTCAATGAATTTAATTTCTCAATATTAAGTTATGCTATTGCTATTTGAGTACGAACGACGAGGCCTGACGAATAAGAAATGTCATGTCAACACGTGGACGCCTGAGCTAGGGCTGGAAAATTCCATGACCACAAGATCAAGGCCACCTTTTGATGGGAACAGATTTTGAATCGTTAATTCTCTGAAAATGAATGTAATAATTAATTACATTTAGCACTGAAATGTAAATAGTTTAACTAAGTCCAATGAAATTAATTCTTAATTATGAAGTTATAAGATTACTATTTGAGTACAGACAAACGAATCTAAAGCCCCATCCTCTGATCTATCATATGAACATTAGGACGCATAAGCTAAGCTGGAAGATTCCATGATCGTCAGGTCCATAGGTAATGTCGATCTTTGATGAGTGCAGATTTTTAAATCTTTAACTCTACAATCCATCACCAATATGGCCCGATAGGAAACAAATTATAAAAATATTTAATGATTGCATAAATTTTCAATGTGGTATTTATATTGTCTAAATATCTATCATATTTTAAGATTCGTTTGGTATGTGGTTTCAAAAATTTTTATTATCTTTTTCAGTCATTTTATTCACTTCATACTTTTAATTTTCTAAGAATAGAGTTTGGTTCTTAAATTAACCAATGGCGGCAACTAACAGTATCATCTATCAATCTCTCAATCCATCTTTTTTTTCCTGCTCTGTGGTTTTATTGCTGTAATGTTTCACTTTTTTATTTCATGAAATAAGGCAATTTGTTCCATCATCCTGTCTATTTTTATGTACAAAATGACAGCAGGCTCTTAAAAATGAGCAATATTCTCTCATAAAGTCGTGAAGTTACAACAGAAGAGTTTAATCACTCAGGACCACTTCCGCCAGAGAGCAGACAAGCTGTCTGATGTATGAGATGTAATAGATCATGAGATAAAAGAGATTAAACCTGACTATTATTGCCGTATTTAATGCTGAGTGATAGCATTTTAATAAAAAGTGTAATCATTTATGATTGAGAAAATGGATTAACTCATAAAAAATAATTGTTTTTACTTTTGTTTCCCTTCCTTGCATTTTTTTAACAAACTTGATTCTGATACTTGAGTAACAAAATATGTCTTTTTTAAAGCAAAATTAGAGTTTCTAAACTTGTTATTTTGGAATTAAAACCATAATTAATTTGAATGAAGGTGAAATATTTCTGTAAATTTCTTCCGTGTAGAATTTCACTTAATCTTTTTAATTTTGACTAAATAATTGTATAGCAAAGACTTTAAAATTGATTAAAACAGCTTTCTTAAAACTGTTGCGAATATTTTCCCCATTGGTGATGATTTTGACATTTCAATCTTTCTTCATTAGATTTGAGAAGATTTTGAATTACAAACTTGAGAAATCTCGAATATTAATATCAATAATGCATAAATTTACCATTTAAAATTTATGAATTTAAAAGAAATATAATACAATTTTATTTTATTTGTTATATAATCCTTTTAAGAGAAATTTACTAAACCATAAAAATTAAACCCATTCTATTTTGTTATTATATAACGAATCTAAATTGCCTTAGAGCACTTTTTTGAATATTTTTCGTGGACATATGTGTTTGTACGCCTTTGCCAAACGTCCAAAAATGACATACATACTTGTACGCAAATACCTAGGTTTTAATATAACCATTTCTGAAGCAACCAAAAAGAAAATTATAATAAGCAGGCAACGTATATGACAGCTCTTATTGATATTAATAGAAGCAATTCATATGCTGTCATGCTCTCATATAAAACATGATACTGTCATTTTCTCATGCCTCATCCAGATTAGGGAATAAATGGTATATTATCCAATATTTTTTGCCTAATTTGGCTGGCAAATTGTTAGAATTTTTAAAATAGGGAGAAAATGCCATGTTTCATCTTTTGGTTCTTATACTACAAAAGTAGAAACGATTGTATTAAAAAACATTCAAGTTTACATTGAACTATCTGATTTGTGAAAAAGATGACATCTAACCATTGTATTACATTCTGCGATATTGTAGAGATGGGAGTTTTCCAAAACTCTGTAATATAATTTTGATAGTTATAAAAAATAATATATATAAATAAACTAATGAAAAAGGCAATAATATAAAAAAGCATCAATGCTTAACTTATTCTAATGATGTTAGAAAGAACAACTGATTTTGGTATAGTTAATTAAATAACACCTTTTAAATTAGTCCTAAGGAAATTAAATAAATTAGGTGTAACTAATATTTTATAAAGGGAACGAAGTAAAATTGGTAAACTATTAAGTCACAAGAAACCTGATTCAAGAGGAGAAAAAAAAATGTTCTATCCCCAAAAAAGGAGAAGAAAAAGGAGTTCAAAAATTTAAAATGACGCAAATAAATTTAAAATTTAGCAATAGACACCATTCCGTCAATAAAAATTAAAAACATCTTTTATTTTCCCATTTGTTTTAACTATAAGATCCTAAAATTGTGTAAATAACGATTCTGAATGATACTAAGGATAAAATCTGAAGTTAAAGGATACTAATAATCTCACAATCAAAAGAAATGGATGTTCTATTTCGAAATTAGACTATCCTGGCTATTTAACTCTTTCACAAAAAAGTGATTTTCCTCGTTTTTCAATTATAAGCATCTGATTTCCAGTTGCTTATAATTGAAAAACGAGGACCCTTTTTCACTTGAACTTTCATTATAGGATTTAACACTTTTGACTACTCTTACTTGCACAAAATCCTTACAATAAATATAGCTACCTATTAGATAAAACTATACATTTTTAAATACATAATTTATTAAATAAATTATGTCAGTTTTTTTGTTTTATAATTCAAATATTTTTTCTTTTATTTTAACTCAGTAAAGTGTTCTTTCAACCCCAAATATCACTTTAAAATACTTAAACATTTGTCGACAATTTACTTTTTAACTTTATTCTTATGTATGTATTTCCAATTTTAAATACTTATTCCTCAAAATGAATAAGTTTGAATAAACCCTAAGAAAAGTTATTCAGTAATTTTAATATGTGATTTTCTTAAAATATAATACATTCTACTATTAGAAAATTTCAACTCTGTCTTCAAATCTCCAAGCTTTATTAATAGGTAAGCCATAAATATAATGAACATAAAAGACACAGACTATATATATACATATATGCTAAGGCATATTTCAGTACATTTATTATAATAAGCGAATAACCTTTAGTACTAAATTGTCATTAATATTTTAATCAACTATGTTTCCAATTTATTCTAATCATATTAAATTAGAATAAATCTTTATTTTACTCAGACATCGGCATTATCTCAGCAGTGTTATTCAATAAATATATAATGCATTTTAATTAGCTAGTATATTAGTTGAAATTTTGACAATAATAGATTGTTAGTCATTATGATAATAGGATTAAGCCTTTTATTTAACCGTTGAATAAATCTTGTATCATTTTACAATATTTAAAATTAATTATATTATTAAGTACCTACATTTTCTTCATATTTTAATGGTTGAAGTCTGCATTTCTTATAGATTTATTACACGCTACCGAACGATCCGTAAATAAATGCCAGATATTTCATACATTATTGATAATACTATCCCAACTAATCCTTTCAGAGGCGCTTAGGAAATATAATACTTAGAATTCATCTTTCATTTTCAAACATCCGTGGTAAACTATAATATCGTAGTTTACTCTTTGTGTTAGATCTGCTGTCTGTTACTGATTCTAGAAACCACAAAAATATTAATAAATACTTTAGGCATATAATATGATTCCTAACAAGGAAATTAATTATAAGTTATATATTGTTTTCGCTATTTTGAGTAAAGATCAAACATTTAAAATCAAAAGGAAGAATTGAGTATGCGCTGGTAAAGTTCTTTAATAAAAAAAAAACTTAGATGTTTTAATATCTTCACCCAGCTTCCATTAAAGTGTCCAACTCATTTGAATAATTTCTAATTAGTCTAAATAATTAAAAATCCATTAATTTTATTCATTGATCTAAAATAATTTCTATTCGAAAATCAAACTTAACCCTAAAAACATTTCAATGGAAAATGAATCTTAAAAAATGACCTTTAAATGTTTTATTCTCTAAGATTAGTGAGTACTTATGTGCCAAAAAGTATGATACAATCTTTCAATGATCAAAGTACATTATATTTCGAAAGTGAGAGAAAATATATATTAAGTATGAATTTAAAAACTTTTTATTTCAGATAAGTATTTTGAAAGTAGCAATATTTGACTTAAAGATAGGTAATCTTCTAAATGTGCGGCTTCTCTTATGTTGTTTCAAACAACAAATATCTTTTCTGTTTTGTTAATGAAAGAGTTCTTTTCCTTTTCAAGAGTTTTTTTTTTTTTTAACTTTTTTGTTTGTATACATAGTATAGAGAAAGTGTTGTAAACTTCAAAAAATTCGAACACGAGATTGCGATGAATCTCATTGTTTTAGACCTTTCGGGTTTCGATAAAACACCTTTTCGGAAAATATCTGTCTATCTGTGCGAAAGATCATTCAAAAACGCTTTTGAGCTAGACGGTTAAAATTTGGCATACAAACTTAATACATTTGTAGATTTCTATCAAAATTTGAGAGAAATTCGTTCAGAGAAAGTAAGTCTGTCCGTTTGTTCGAATATAAATTAACACTATAACTACAAAACAAACAGAAATAGATGGGCACACAAATTAACATTTATCTTATAGATACCTCGTTCTAAGCCAAATTCAAAGAGGAGTTTACTATTTATTGGTCTGTACTTTAAGAAACATATAAATGCAATAAGTGAAAAACACAATGAATTAAAATATTAAATTTGGCATCGGTTGTTGTGACTACAACTGCAGCTTTTTAACATTTTTTTTAAACGATTGCAGAAAACGCATCTAAAATACTGATCCGATTTTTGAATGTTAATAACTACATGTCAGGGATTGACTTGCCAAATGTGGAACATTATATTCAGTTAATTCATTCTAAAGGTTAATATTTCGTAACTATTATGCACCAAGGTCATGCAAGGCGTTCTCTGAGATAACATCTTTATTAGAGAGTATGCGAGAAAGTTTTGGGGAGACCATTCCAGCTGGTTTAACTTAGTGATAAAAAGAATAAAGAGAAGAAGACCTTACTGGGGACCAACGTCATGGCTTTCCTATGACCTTGAAAATATTCATCAATCATATAAACTTACAAGTGTAAAATAAATTATAATATACTATGGAAACTGAAATTAAATAATTTTTGATAAAATATCAATATTGAAAAGAAATATCTGATCATAACATTGAATGGATAAGAAGAATGTCTGCTTCCAGACTTAAAGCTATTCCTTTTAACATGGAATTAAACACTCCAATAAAAGTCTTATTGTGGCCTTTTAATAAGGCCGCGCATATCTTGCTAAGCATTCCGCTAAATATGGATCCTAGGCATAGATCTAGCCTTTTTACTGATTATATCACGAGAATATATATTTTAGAGGCCTTTTTGTAAGTTGGTTGTCATGAAACTGCTGTTGTAGTCACAAGTTTATTGAAGTCATTGCGCTTACATTCCCCGAAAATACTGTCCAGTAGACGGTCAACCATTTATCCTATTTTGTTCAATAGTTCATAAGTATCTATATTTTAGATGCTTAGCCTGTGTACCAAATTCTTATTTACCAAGCTCTTTATATTTTGTAGTTATCGTGTTTACTTGTACTCGGACATACAGACAGATTTTTTTTTCAACGCTCACAAATTTGGTTTATTATCCAGATATCTTTTTTAACCATTTTCGAATTATCGTACCTATAGACATACAGACTGACAGAAAGGCATAATACTAAAATGTGTTTTTCGTACGTAGTGACGTCTGAAATGTCTGGATTTGCCAAAATCTTGAACTCAAATTATTTGACGATTATAATATCTACTTTATATTTCTTATACTAGAAAGTAAAAAAATGTGCCTATGTATTATAACAGGAATGTAATGTAGCAGGTGTGGTGAATATAAACCCGTTAACAACTACCCTACACAAGCATATGCTTTTGTATCCTGGTTATGTTACTGGACTGCGAATGGAGGTCCCAGGTTCTATCCTCGCTCATCACCAATCCCCTAAATTGGTGACCTCGGACGATGAACCTTCAATCTACGTACAGCTGTTGAGGCGCCATCTACAAGCAATCAAAGCCGCCAGACTCACTTGGCGCAGCAGCATCAGCAACCACTCACTCACACACGCTAGCCATAACGCTTGGCTCTACTCAACTGGGTACAGGCCCATTAGACAACAGCCAAATACATCACCCACTCAACGTCATGTCGTTCGTCTCACCTCCGACTCACTGGAGGGAGAGTCTGAGGTGAATAACATATAACAACTACGCTGCACGAGAATATGCTTTTGTATCCTGGTTATGTTACGGGACTGCGAACCACAAGGTCCCAAGTTCTATCCTCGCGCATCTCAATCCCCTAAACAGGTCTCCACGTGGCGCACCCTGGTTAACCCTATATCTTCTACGGCTTTGCCTTCTTCCTTGTGTCTCTGACATTGGAAAGCTTCTTGTTCTTGCGTACAGCCACCACCCCGCCACCACTGAACGTAGCGTATCGACAGGATAACATTGGTAGGCTAGAGATCTAATGATGCCATAGTTAATCTTTTGGGCATTTGTAATAAATAAATAACAAAAGTTTTTCACTTAACAGCGATGAAAATTTTTCTGAAAATGGATAAAAAATTACAAAATGTAAAAACCCTCAGTTATTATAAGTAATTGTGATAACTTACCTTTACCTTTTTCAAATGCTTTTCATTATAGCTGGAATAACTTAATGCTGGAATAACTTAAAACTGTGAAATAGTCATGAATTTTCGGAACTAAAACTTTTCGCAATAGAATTATTTCAAAGTTCGCGCTTGAAATTTATTGATTACTGCCTCTAATGATTAAACTTAATGACTCTATCTGTTATTCACTTGATTTAAAAATAAGCCATTTCGAAAGTGTGTCACAGATCATTTTCACTGTTAACGTTCTAGCTCTTAATTATTTTATACAGAGTTCATTAATATTACCTCAACTTTTTCCAGCGATACTTTTTGAAAAAGTAATTAGTGCTTAAAAGACATTAATAGTATGAATCCACTGAGAAAAAAGTCATTAATTGCTTTTAATTCCGCTATCTAACTAAAACTAATCGCCTATTTTGCCGAAAACTGCCTCCAAATCATTTTTTTCCTTCCCTTTTTTTTAATTTATAAAATATCAATCGCCCCATCCAGCGCTATAAAAATGACCACAGAATGAATATTTTGAATATTATTATTCTTTTATTTCGTCATTTTGTCCTTTTTACGATTTTGTACTAAAAGAGTAAATTCCACTTAAAAAAGAAAGTATATATATACATTATGCGAAAAAATGTTTATATCATCTAACTGAAAAAGACCTGTCGCTGTTTGTTGAAAGAAAACATGCATAAAAATGTATAGAAAATTACACTATTTATTCATCATAATAATCACCCTCATATTTAATAACTCTTTTATAAAAGTCACGGTGATTATTATTCATCATAATAATCACCTTTCTCTTTTCCAAAGAGAAACAAGCTTATAAATTCCATTTTTATAAAAGTCAAGATCTTTAGAGTTGAAGAAAATATCTAATTCCGTTTCCATAGCCTCTCCATTTCTTAACTGTTCATTTCACAAACGATTATCTAGACTTAAAAATAGATGATAGTCATAAAATTTAATATCAGGAGAGTAAGAAATTTGATGAAGAGTTACTAACCAATTCGTAGGACAGTTTAAATCATTAATATTCATAGTATAGCTTTTGAGGTCATTTTAAACATAAAGGTTAAGTAATAGCATAAAAATAGCCTGTAAATTCTGCAGATATTTCTCTTGGTATATTTATATATTTTAGAAATATTTCAAAATACAATATCACAAGAAAAAATAATTATAATTGAACATATATATCAGAATCAATCGAATGAGAATATTCATAATTTTTTTTTCTGTACAATTATATTCATCACTTAAATAAGTTTCTGCTTCATTTAAAAGTGTCTGGAGCTCTGCTTCATAACGAGAACCAGTAGGTTGGAGGATATTTTGAGGACCAAGTTTAGAACCCCATGCTAAGCCTTATATAATACTGGAACGCGAAAAATAGAAGTGTGATCTCCAGTTGTGCGCGAGTTCATCAAAGAAATAGCTGACAAATTTTAAAAATCATCTGCTGAAACCGGTTGAAAAAGTGCGCGTATAGTGAAGATCACAAAACTAGAAGTTTGCAAGATCAATCTATTCGATTGAGCTAAAAATAGAATAGCGGTGACCAAAAATCCACCCTTAGTGGTCTGAGATACCGCACCTCTCCAATTAAGGGTTAAGAGATTACTTTTTCGTTTCTCTTTATATAAGAGGACTTTGCATTATATATTGATTAACATATTGCTGGAATTTTAGAATTATCTATTGTGTATTGCGTGTAGCATTCTTTAAACTTTGTAGTTTAACAAAAAAAGGACAGACCTTTATTGGTCACCTTATAGTTTACAAATATGATCCAACTGCTAGACTCAACAAAGAACACATTGAAATCTTGACAAAGGGAAAAATATTTTCGTTTTATTAAATAAAGTATGGTAATATTATTTAACCAAGTTCAGTTAAACTCGCCGCTTTAAGTTCTATTCGTTGTCGGATATAACATAAAATGGCCAAGATTTATTACCAAACATATAGCAGACTTCATTCATTAAATTTAAATTTTGCTTGAACAAACAACCGAAAATGTTTCTCTTCATTAACGAAACTATCATTACAATAATTATATCCTCCATTTTGAAAATTATAAAAAACGGGCAATTCTTTCAATTTCTCCTGTTAGTGTATTTCAGATCATATATAATGTATCTCAAAATTTTGAGGTGGATTAATTTGTTTCGAACAAATATATAGATATTATTTTCCCTACAAAAGTGCTGTTTATAAAAGCAAGATTAGATAAAAGTAAAGAAAAGTCATACATAAAAATCTAATAAGGAACGAAACAAAAAATATGTTAATAAACATATCTCACGAATTTGTTTTAAATCTATCTCAGCTTAGAAAATCGAAAATGGTCCTTAAAATAAAATATCATTACCTTCGCTCGAAAAAAGCTTAAGATTGCTTTTCAAAAAACTTTATACGTCTGCTCATTAAAAGTAAAGAACTTTCAGTAGGAATTAAGAAGTTTGCTAATTATTTTACAGAAGAAGAAATGTATGTTTCAAAGACGACTTATTTTAAATACTTCAAAGATTTTGATGAGTCAAAAGACACGCCGGAAAATCTACGTTAATTGGCTTCTAATCTTTATTTTTAAAAAAATATTACGTTAAGAGATATCACAGAAGATAACATTTTCAGATATTTTATAATAAACCCGAATTTGTATTTTTACACTTGTTGCTCTTATTTAACAACTTATTAACTGACAAATAATTTTAGTTTTAATATAAAATTTATAATAAATATTGATAATTCTTAGCCCTTTGAGGACATAAGTATTTCATATTATGTGGCCTTTCTTTTATTTATTAAAATGTTAGATTTCGTTCTATATTTCATTGAATTTTTAACACCATAAAAATATCAGTGATTGATTTTAAATTATATTTTTAAGAAACTGAGGAAAATGTATATGTTATATTTTTCATTTATTACTAACCGTTTGTTGCTATTAGTTCGTTTGCCAGAATTAATGACTGCAAAAAATCATTTTAATATCGTAAAATTTCGTCTTAATGGATTCATCAATAAAGTATTTTATACTCCACAGCTTGATAGACATTTAAGTCATACTCTTTTATAATTGTTCTATGTGTTTCTCTAATTTCTTATATAGATCTTTACGCATTAAGTTATAACAAAGAAAGAAGCTGAAATATTTAAAATGGAATTTATCTTAAATTTTTTTAATCAATTACTTAGTTCTGAAGTCAAATTTTAATTTAGGTACAATTAAGTTTCAAAAGCTTCAATGAAAATATGCCTCGTACTGTAACTTTCACAATATGGAGAAATAAGACGAATCTTTATATCTTGATCATTAACAATGGAAACAATGTCAGGATGAAATGCACTGAAAACTATTTAAGTTTCCTTCTTCAATCAAATATATTTTAATATGCTCTTTAAAATTATTAATAACTGAAAAATATTTGTATTAATGTCTGTAAATAGCATAAAAAATTAGTATCATTTAAAAGAATATTTTAAATTTTAAATATATAATTAAAAGAATGTTTTTATGCTATAAAATTTTCGAAGATATCTCCAAAAATATATCTAAGAAATATAATATAATATTAGTTAATATTATAACAAATAAACTATACATTTTCTAAATTTCTTCTATTTATTTCATTGCAAGAATTTCACTTCACTTTGAATTAATTAAAAATAAAGAAAACCTGCAAGGTGTGGATTCTAGTATTCATAATAAAAATGTGAATACTATGAAATAAATAGATGCATAAACAATTATACTTATAAATTGTACATAGTATATATCTGCTACATTTAATAACTGACGTCAAACTATCTGGTCTGTAGAGAGCCATAACAATATATTCATTTTTAATATAAATAGAAATAAATATGATTCTTAATTCTGCGATGTCTACGTTTATAAGCAATATCAATTAAGCAAATGCTTAGTGTTATCTAAATAAAAAGTATAGTATTTTAATGCGCAATAAAAATGTGAATGCTGTGAAATAAATAGAAGCCTAAACAATTATACTTATAAAGTGTAAGTAAAATTATATGATATTTCTTCGACTAAAACCCCACATGTTTTCCTAACATTACACTCACTCTGTGAACTTCCACTATTTGGCGATAAATTTCAGATGGAAAGCTTTCTTTAAATGAATAAGTTCTTTTTATACGCCACATTTCCGTCGCCATTTCGCGTAATTCCGTCATCTTCTAACCGATATTTTGGAAAATTACTCCACGACCAGCTTCATTTACCGAAGGCGTTTGAATGCTGGATTCTTTTATTCTATTTAAAATGAGATTTGATTCGCACGTGGAATTTGAGAACCTATGAATTCTATTTTTTTAACCTTTTTCTTAATATAGGTTAAATGCATTATATAAATTACTAATCTTACACTCATTACTTATAAAATGAGCAAGAAGTTTTTTAACCCAATGGATCTAAATATCTTGAATATTTTCCCATTTGAAATCAATACTTATGGGCACAATGTTCATATTAGAAAGAAATTAAATTCCATTTATTGAATGCAAAAGTCCTAAATAATATTTGAATTAATATTATTTAAATTTAAATTAATATTTGAATTTTAAATAAATAATACAAGTAAAATGAGGGATAATAATAAATTTTCTAATAGTATATTCATTAAAAAAAGTTTAGTAAAAGGGTTTGGAAAAAAATTAGGCCACAAAAATAAATTTTTTATCCCATTCTTGAAATAAGAATTACATTCTTTCTAACAAATAATTATTTCAATTAAAAATGTAAATAGTTTCACAGTAATATTTTATTTTATTCCCTTATACTATAAGTTTAATTTCATTAAATACTCATTCCGATAATTTGGAAGATTTATTAGTCAAAGCTACGAAATTAAACTTTTTTTAATTAATTGCAATCCTTTAAAGGCGAATAATTCCCAGATTTAATTGAAAATTCCTTCTTTTTTTATATATATTTTTAATGTTTTCTTTCAAGTCTCAATTTAATTCAAGAATTTTACAATTTTCCAAAACTTTAAAAGACATCAGCCAGATAATTTCTTTAAGTCCACTCTTCGAGAACCGTTGTTTTTGAGAAGATTTATGTCGAAATTTCTCTGGCGGCCATTTAAGGATTTCACTTTCAATGAAAATAGAAAGCTGAAAAAAATGTTGGAAGGAAAAAAAAGACATAAAAACATTAGTTTAATTAATCTCCTATTTAGTATTTTCGAGAAAGGTGGGAATCTTTTTTGTTCAATCCTGGCCCTCTTCAATTTGATAATTTACAATTTTATTTTTTTTACTAGAAAGGAAAAAAAAATATATTATTTCTATAACTCTATAGTTTGACTTGTTTCCATTTTACATTAATGAAAGTATCAACCGATACATTTGCATTCTATTGCACATTTAAAAACACATGTTTTTTTTCCCTGAATCTCTTTTATTCAATAGAAAGACTTAGACATGCGTAAGAAAATATTTCATTTAGTTTCATTGTCCATGTCCAGACAAAGATAATTTTATTTCTTTTTTTAAATTAATGAAAATGAAAGAAGTGTCATTTGTTAATGTTAAATTTTGTTATTTTTGAAAACAATCTTACTTGTAACTTTAAATTAAAAGTCAGGTGCTATCAATAAATATATTAATATAATCTTTCAATGCCTATTTTTTATATACAGTTCATTTTTTTTAAATTTATAATCCAAGTAAGTCATTATTCTGGTGCCGAAAAAGAAAGTTTTTTATGAATCTTTTTACATGAAATTCTAAATAATATTTCGTCATTTTTATAAGCAAGGGGTCTTAGATGTCCAGTAATAAACACAACCTGATTTGCGCCTATATTGTATGCCTTCTGAAATTATTTTTGAATTTTTACCGATGTACTCTTACATGTAGACAAAAAAATCTAAAATAAAACTTTCCATATTATAGACATTACTTGCCTTTCTTTCTATATTTCTTAGTTATATAGAATTAACTTTACCTATAACAATAAAGGTATATTTCATTAACTTAAAGTATTAGTACTTAAGTATACTGAAAGTATTAGAAAAGCAGAATTAATAAATTTTGTATCAATTTTTTAAAATGCATTCATAAAATTTATTGACAATCGAAAAAAATGGGCAATTGTTGAATTTTAATTGCTTTAAAAATCGGTCTTGTTGATATATATATATAAGTAACCAACCTACAGTAAGAAATAGTTTGAAAACGTAACTAAAATTGCTAAATTATTGCTAAATTATCTAGAAAATACCATTGGCCTGCGGAAGGTTTCGGGGAATGGAAAGTGAGAATTTTAAAGGAAATTAAAATAAAAATGAATACTGATTTTGACAGATCTAAAGAGAGTGGGATTTTTTTTAGTAAAAAATTAAAAAACGAAATAAAAAATTTAAAAGAAAAATTTGTTATTACAGTAATAGATAAATCAGCAAATAAATTCGGTTTAATTTGTAAATATTATTATAAAGAACTTTTAATTAATGAATATAACTCTAAGGCAACTTATATGTTAAAGAACACCGGAAAAAAAGAATTAGATAAAAGAATGCTAGTTTTCGCAAAAAAAAAAAAAAAAAAAAAAAAAAAACTAAGACTTGCTTTCTTAACTATCCTTATTTATTCCCAACAGTTAAATTTCATAAAAATCCATTAAAATTCAGATTCGTAACCTGTAGCACTGGCAGTTATAATTACTATACGGGTAAACATTTCTTTAAATACTTAAAAATTATCCTGGACGAAATAAAAAATGAAGACAACTTTATTATTTCTAGTAACAAAGAAGTACTGGATTTTCTGAAAGATAACAACATTAATAAACTTAATACTTTTGATTTCGAAAATTTATACACTAATCTACCTCATGAAAAATTAATAAAGGTCTGCACTTTAATATATGAAGAATATTTAAATGAAAATATCATACCTAAAAATAACTGGCTTGAGTTATGTAATTTTAATATTACTGAAAATTACGTTTTTAATGGTATTAATTTTTATAAACAAGTCAAGGGCATTCCAATGGGAACAACTTTCTCAAGTGCTTTAGCTAATATTTTTCTACATTACTATGAGAAAAAAATAATTAAATATAATTTAATAAACGGTTGGAGATATATTGATGACCTGCTTTTGATTAACTTCGACAATACTAATATGGTTACTAATTGCTATCCAAAAGATTTAATTCTAACAGATACAAATAAAAATCAACTTGAGGCTACCTTTCTGGATTTAAAAATCGAAATTGCTAATGATAAAACAATAGTTGGTATATACGATAAAAGGGACGAATTCAATTTTAAAATAACAAAACTATGTAACTACCATTCCAATCTAAACTCTAAAATTTTCAAAAATCTAATTTTCTCACAAGTTAACAGGATCAAAAGGGTTTGCAATAATAAAAATTCCTATATTGAAGCATCAAACAACCTCCTTAAAAATTTAATTAAAATTGAATTTCCTAGAAATTACTGTAATGTCAATTTTTTAATTAAATAAGGTATGGTTTGGGATTAATCCTTTGGCTTAAATAAAAATAGAACTTTTCTTGCATATTAGATCACTCAATAGATGGCGCTGGGAGCCTACAATTGTTTACCTAATTTCCGTTTCATCTTTTTATCGTTAGTGTTTTAAAAGCGAGAATCACAATCGATAGCTTAAAATTTCCTTGACGGCTGATGGTACGTTCTGACCTTCTCGTTTTTTTCCCTTTAGTGCTATTTTTGTTTATATTGTTATTTTTGTTATTGTATTTTTTCTTTGTAATGGTTATTTTCTTCTAATTTGTTATTTTGTATTTTACCCTCTGTTAAAATGGTATATCTCTTGGGCATAATTTCAGGGGATTTTCGGGTCACGAGGAATCATTATTAGGCAAATGCCTGCATTTCCTCACAGAAAAAATCCCTTTCTTTGAATCCCTGCCTGAGGGTGACCCTTGAAAAAGTCTTCAGACCGGATTCTTTTTTATTTTTTTATAATTTGTTTTGGTTTAATTTTTATTTGGTTTTTTGTTTTTCCTTTTAATTTGATTCTAATACTTTTGTATATATATATATATATATATATATATATATATATATATATATATATATATATATATATATATATATATATATATATATATATATATTTACGAATCCGTAATGCTGCTTCCCAACATAGTTGGTTCCACCATCGGAAAGAATGGTTTACTGTCACGGACAGTATTGGACGGAGTCTGGGTGACGTGTCGAAAGTCCCAGAGCTTGGCGACAAACTTGGCGATCATTTGGGAACTTGGCCAAATTCGTCGCCAAGTCGCCAAATGGTCGATTACACCCGAAACATCGAGAATTTTCCCGATCGGTAAAGTAGGAACCGAGATACGCCTCGAACGTTCCTGATTGGTTGGGCGGCATCTAGCCCCGCCTCCTGAGACCTATAGAAGGCAGCAGCTGCCGGGGTAGCGCGAGGGTAGTCGGAATCGACTTGAAGAACTGGTCTTCCAGGGATAAGCGGAGCAGCAACGGAGTCAAGCTAGTGTTGAACTAAGCTGTGCGCTGCTGTCTGCAGTAGAGTCTTGTTGTATGTTGCTGTGTATGCTGTTGTATGCTGCACGTCTCGGCTGAAGATAAACGTCTTCTGTGCTGTCCTGTGTGTCTTCGTGTAAATAAACGTAGTTGTTATTTTTTTCTACTGTCGCCTGCTGATTGGGCGTTCTCCACTCCATATAACTCCCACTATCCAAACGAACCCCGGAAATTTCGTAACAATATATATATATATATATATATATATATATATATATATATATATATATATATATATATATATATATACACAATAGTTTTTCTTCATATTTGAAACAAAGATGACTTAATAGGCAATTAAAATTTTGTCATAATATACAGAAAAAATAAAAAAGTAATTACAATGAACAAAAATAGTTCTGCTTCTGTGCATCTGATTTTACAGCTTCTTTTGTTTTCAACTAAAACAACATGTAACAATGATAAAGATTTGAATGTAGAACATTCGAATAAATATATTGCTCTCTTAACTAAAA
This sequence comes from Argiope bruennichi, assembly GCF_947563725.1. NCBI lineage: Eukaryota > Metazoa > Arthropoda > Arachnida > Araneae > Araneidae > Argiope > Argiope bruennichi. Next base: position 55,493,925 of record NC_079159.1, on the reverse strand, counting down.
GTACTGTTTATCTATAAGAAAAGATTTGAAATACAAATATTATTACGAATAATTTTTTAGTAAAATTTTTTCACAAACCTGGTACAACTGAAACAAATTTTAAAACGTTAATTAGTATTAAAAATAAAGTTTTGCAATAGTTGGTAATTTGTCTCAATAATGTAAAAATTTTTAAAATGAAGCATGATATACAGAATATACATAAGACAAAAATCCTCCTTGGTTCAGTTACATACAAAAAGAAATAATTGTATGAAATGATGCTTCGGTATTATATCCATTGAATACTGAATTTAAGATAGGTAGATGTAAAATTTAAAAGAGGTAATTAGTAAAATTTAGTACATAGATTTAGCATATAAAATGGAAATCCGAATTAAATTTAAAACTAGTTGATCACTATCGACATGAAAGGTAACATGTACATAAACGTGGTATCTCAAAACCACGGCGACATAATTAAATGAAATTTGATTTTTAATTATGTTATTACAATTATAGTTATGTGTTAAATTCTTCCAAACTGTCAAAAAATGGCACCCAGACTACATACACATTCTTTTTTCTTTACTGTTCTATTATACACATAATTCTAATGGGCGGGACACTGAAAATAAATATTTGAGCACTCATGGCGGTGACTGCACAATTTTTTGCCGGAGTGGTAATAAAACATGTTCATTAGAAAGTATACCAGAAAATTCAAGGAGATAATTTAGGTTTCGGTAAAAGTTATTATATATTAAACTTATAACATGAATTAAATATCAACTTATAAAACTTTCCTTAGCATCAATTTCTGATCTTGTAAATATTGTTATATAATTTTAACATTTTACTATAAAATACCTAAACAGAAAAATTAATTGTGAATATTTGACACATTATTATGTAGAATTTATTGTTAATATACTGTTGCATATAAAACTGCAATACCTACAATATGAGTTCTAGTTTTATTCAAAAATAATATTTTTATCTCCAAACACAGAACAAATTCCATCCAACAAACAATGTTTCTATATATTCTGTTTCTTACTTCGCAGAAAAGTGCTCCAGTTCATATATTTTTCACAAAAATAAATAAATTCAAATATTGAATATATTTTATACAAGTAACAGTCCGATGCAATGCGTCGTCTCTCAGCGGTTATCTATATGAATAAAAATGGATTCAAGGAAAAGCTGTTGAACCTTTCGGAATTCCATCTGTCGTGAGCAGTTTCGAAAAATGTCTGAGTAGAACGAAGAATTCTTTTGTGAATTTTTTATTCCTTTGAAATGTATTTATATTGAACATGGCTTAGAATGCACCTCATTTAGAATTTCAATCACTATTTACAACTCTGTCGAATGAATACAAATACTGCTTCTTTTAAAGAGTATGCAAACTGTGCTTTAACAATTTTGCCATGGAAATTAAATTTATATTATATATATTTATACATTTTATTTAAAATTAGATTTATAAATAAACATATTCATGCATTTTATTTAAAATTAGATTTATAAATAAACATATTCATGCATTTTATTTAAAATTACATTTATAAATAAATATATATAAATTGTATGCATTTTATATAAAATTAAATTTATATTATACATATTTATAACTTTTACACATCATTTACAGCTAAGGTACCCTTATTTATGATTTTTTGTATTGATGAAATAAAGCCAAATGGATGTTTGCTTTGCATATGATTATATTGCTTAAGATGCAGAATCTTCATTTTAATCGTTATCAATATATTTTCTAAGCTGTAAGAGTTAGGCATATAGTTCCAACAGACGAATTGCTTTAAATGATATAAAGAATTATATTAAAATTTTTTTAAGTCAATAAGCGTTCTAATGAAAAAAAATTGCAGTTTACGAAATTTACATATTATATAGTCCCCCAACCCTGGTTGAAGTCATAGTTATCATACGTTGTAAAATACTATGAAAACATTATATATATATATATATATATATATATATATATATGTATGTATGTATGTATTGGGGGGCATGTTTTTCTAAATATGGTCTCTCTGTAAACACGTTTTGAATAAGACAAAAAGAAATTATTCACATAGACACTGCATAAAATTTTAGATTTCTTTCAAATATTGAACAAAACACAGGGAGAAGAAATCTCCCGAGCACATATTAAAAAAAAAAAACTACAAAATGACGAGTGCTAGATGGATGAATTTTGATTCATAGATGTAAAATTTCAATTGTCTACAATTATCATATTTAGAACAAAATTCGTTCAGGAATTGATCGACCACCTGTCTGTAATTTTATAAACATACAAAACAATTTAATGACTTAAACATACGAAAAATAGGTATATGTCATTTTGTGATTATAATTGTATTACCGTGACCAATTGTACACGTATTGTACTGTGCAATTGGTCACAGAAAAAGTACTTAAAATACACATACGGCGTTCTGGTTTTTGTGTATTAACCGCATACCAGTGATAAAATGCGAAATATCACTTACTAATAGACTCTTTTATTCCCCAATGTCATACCAACTGATTGAATAAGACGTTTGTTGGTTTTTGTTTCAACTGATTGAAGCCGAAATTTGAGCCGCAACTACAATTTCGATAAAAAGATTAACATGTCAAATTTCATATGGCGTTTTTGAGTTATCAGACGTGTAAGCATAAGAAATAACAGACCGACACACGATCAATCCCTTGTTGGACCTACACTTCACGAACCTACACTTGACACGAATATAAACTTTAGACGATAAATCTGTGTATCATATATTATCCATCCAGCTCTTCACGTTTTGTAATAATAGTGTTCATCTGTATTCGGAGATCCAGATGGATAGAATCATTTAAAGAAGGTGTTTTTTTTCCTTCTAAATTTGACATAAATCTGTAGTTTTAGTGTAGAGGCCATATACCAAATTTAATGATAGTACCCAATGCTTTCTGGCGTTCTCATGCTCAGAGTCAGATATAATTCCAAAAATGTGATTTTCTGGACTCTGAATGGTTTAAAATGGGGTGATTCCGGTACAGCCTTTAATTCGAAATTTTTGTCAATTCCAATACTTTTTCTTTGCATAAGAGAAGGAAAAAATACCCCAAAATTTAAGATTGCACCACATTCACCTACGAAGTAAGGAATGTTACATTTCAAAATAGCTCTCTAGTTAGTTCAAAAATAACTAATATTAAAACTCAACCTTTTAAGGGTTAAATTGTTATTTCTATAAATTAACTCATGTTACATTTATCTTAAAAATGAAATATAACGATAAATAAAGTTTTAAGGGTTAATTGTAGTTTACTTTTTAAAAATATGCAGAATAAATTTGACTAAAAAATATGTATTTTTCAAAAGTTTTCATTGGTTTTTCTGTTAAAGGTGGCAACATATTTCAATAATTTATTGAAACATATATTTTTTGTGTTATAGTTAACAATCGATTTGAGTAAAAACACATCTTTTTTCTTTACTTATTTTTTATTTTATTTTATTTATTTTTGAATAAGCATTGTCATTTTCAGATAGAATAGCAGATAAAATTGCTATTGCTTAACGGAACTTTAAAAGAATATTTTCTATCAGTCGAAATGATTTCAAAAGAGAAATATTTATTTATTATTAGCGAAAATTCTCCTTGAAAATACTCCTCAATTTAGAAAAATAATATAAATTTATCGAAGATTCTAGATTAACAAGATTAGGATATTCGTTTCATAAACATTTCATTTCATTCTTAACTTAAATAAGTGTGAGTAAAATTCACAATGAATTATTTATGTTTAGGATATAATATGATAGGTTTATTTTATTTATTTATAATTCTTCAATTATGATAGAGCGCCTTCATATAACTCGTATCCGACAATATTTGATTTCTTTTATTTTTCTATTCATTCAAGATAGAATAAAATATTGTCATCATGTGAAAGGATTTTTAAATTACTTTTCTTCTTAAATCATCAATTTTATTATCGAATGGCTGTTATAGATAATAAGTAAATTTTTATTTGCATGTCTAAAAATTTATACTGAGGTGAAGCAATAAAAGACGTCGAATACATATACATATATATATACAAATACATTCATACATAGCACGAATACATATATAGTTACATATACGTATATAAATACTCAAATTTTACTAATTCTACAAATACATCTAACATTAAACTAAATATAAAATCATTAAATAGAAAAGTTTCAATATCTAACACATATATTATTTGCATGAATTTTAAAATTTAAAGTGAGTACAATTTTTTTTATTAATGAATAAACATCATGCATTAGTATTTGACATCGAAGGAATGCTACTCGGCTAATAGAAACAGTACTTCTTTACGAAAAAGAAAAAGAAAGAAAAAAAACATGTTATGTGTAAAAGTAAAAATTAAACGAAAACGATTAAGATAAATGTAGGATTGCATTGGGTTGTCGAATTAATATGAGCAATAATTTATAAACTAATATTAAAATATAATTAATAAACTATTAATAAAATAAAAAAATAATATTAAAATATGATAAAGTTCTTTAAAAAAATTACTCGTTCATTTCAATTTTGTCTAATATTACGCTTAAGAAATACGCATTAATTAATTAATAATTCATCACAGAAATTTGTTACTTTGCATTTAATAGCTATTAAAACTTTAATTCTCGTAAATACAACGATTTCACCATTTGTAATGATTTGCACTTTTTTATATGTGGATTGTCATACTATTTATTAGGCTTTGTATTTACTGTTATTTATTTATTATTGTTTCTTCAACATTTTCACGCTCTATGATCCCCCATAAATTTTCTTTCTAATTCAAATTTGGAGAAATAATTTGGCAGTGTAAAACAGGAATATTATTGTCAATTGAAAAGTTGTAATACTTCTTGATTTATGTCAAAACTTTGAAACGCGAAAAAGAAATAATCTTAGTCATTTAGGAACCATCTTAGACCTCAAGGTACCAGACGAGATGATAATATGTCCTTATATTCTACATTTTCTCATGAGCCCATAAGCAATACGAAAGCGTCTAACACCCTTGGAACTGATTAAGATAAACTTATTATCCTTTTGACAATGCAGTCAGGATAAAACTATTTCCCAGGGCACAACCAAACAAAAGAACCTATATTTTCCAGAATTTCAAAACTGAATACATCTGACAAACACACTGGGAATTTATGAAGAAAAATTGTTGTTACTTGAAATAAGAGTAACAAATGCCAATAACCTTACTAATTTACTTTATTCTAATCTTCGGCAGTGATGAGGTGATGTTTTAGAGCACAGTCAATTTCCCTTTTGTTCTCTGTCACATTGACTTTTGATTATTTTAAAGGACGATACCCTGACAATTTTACTTTTACTATCTATCTCTGGAGAGTTCTTTTCGGAAAACAATCCTACCTTCTTCAACTAATTAAATTAGTCCTTTTGCCCTTTTATATTTTTAAAACAAATATCCCTAATTATTGTGCCAACTGAAACATTGCTATGTTTTTCCTGCCGCAATTCCCTTTTAGTTCTGTAGGAAATGTCAAAGTTATTTATTTAGCCAAATTAACCTTTATTTTATTATCAGCTAATTTGCACACATTCGTAATAACTGCCTTTCTCTGAGAGTGACATGTTAGGAAGAGAATTGTTTTTTCTTCGTTTCCTCAGAGAAAATTTTCTCCTAGATTTATAAATACAGAACAATAAATCTAGAACTTCGCTGGAAGAAGTAAGCTTACTTGACAGAAAAGCTCTTTTTGTCTAATTCTGAAGTTAGTCTCTGAATCGAGTCATCAGGTAGAATCAATAGAAACTGTTGGTTTGGGATCTCAATAATTCTTCAAGTTCAAATTGATATCCAGTATTTTATATAAATATGTATTTACATAACCTTAATTTCTTTTGCTTAAAAATATGATCAGGAATAATTTAAACTACATATGATAGCATCAAAATGTATATGCTAATTTATATAAATGCGTCACAGTTCGCATTGATTTTATTGTAAGTCAGTAGTTATCGTCATTTGTTTATAATTGATTCTAAGACATCTCAGTTTATTTTTTCTTTGACATCTAGAGATATAATTTTCTGTATATAAGTACCCCGTGTCTGCTCCTTGGAGAAGATTTAAGTTTTCTGCAATTTCTTTTGGAAAGCTGAGTTTGAAACAATGTAAGCCAGAGTAGCAATAAAAGTTATTTAAAAATTATTTTTGAGAATTATATTTCTGTATATATCCATTGCATATGAACTTACTTATTTAAAATGAACTGATTTTTTTTCTTCAAATTTTATCTTTTGCTCATGCCTTCTTTGACCTCGGCACCATTTTTGGCTTCTCTAAACAAGAAAATCCATCAAATTTAAAACTTTTAATCTCCAAGTCACGCCAATATAAGAACTAACACCCCGCTCTGAAATATAAATACTAACCATCTTTGATAAAGACAAGATTTATATTAATATTAAGACAATATTATCAATATTAAGGCATATATTAATATTCCACATAACATACCGTGCTCTAAAGGGTTCTTCACCATCTTACATCATTGATGCTGTAGCCTACTGTGGAGGTCGGAAAAGTATTCGCTTAAAGCGCTGTGAAGGAAGTATAAATTATCTACTATTAAATAAGCTTAATAACAATCTGACTATTTCCTTCGCAGGTGCAGGATATCTTTCAGAAAATAAAGTCGGTAAGTATAAAAAATTTTGGTGAGGCGATTCAGTGACATTTTGAGGAGTCATTTCTACAAAATGACAAAACGAATTAACCAGAACATTTATAATAGATGAAATATTATTGAAACTATAGATTTAGCGAAGTATGTAAAACGAAAGGTATTGCAACGCGAGAAATCTTCATATTTCAAATCAAACAAATCTGGAAAAACACACTTGTGAATATATCTATCTGTCTTCCTGAATATAATAGTTCAAAAACATTTTGATTAATCTGATGAAATTTGGCGGATTGTTTTTTTTTCACTTGTAGATTGCTATCAAGTTTTTAAACGGGATTCATTCACTATAAGTTGGTGTATCTAAATATTGATTACAAATATGAACGAAAATTATAAAACGTAAATGGCTATACGGATAAAATTTGGTAAATATATTTTGTATCTAAAGCCTTAATTTGCATGAAATGTTGACTTAAATTTTCAAGGTTTGACCGTCTGTAATTTCACGTGCATGTAAAACGATAACTCTAAAACATATGATTTAAATATATACAATTCATTAATGATCTTGTAACTAAAACTTTTTAACTAAAAAATTATTGGCCAATTCAAACTTGGCTTTAATTGGCCAATAAAATGCACGTTCCATTTATTATGAATATTATTATAGGAAGACTCTTATATGCGTAACTGAAATTAAAAATCTGAGCACTGATATCATTCACGGCCTTGCTCATGGTTTACTATCAAGGAGTACACGAGAGAGTTTCGGAAAGACATCTCTCACCGATTGTGATAAGTGTCAGAAAGTTTTAGAAACTTGACTTTAATATAAAAAACGTTATTAATACATTTTTAATGTATTTAATTTATTTTATTATACTTAATATTAATATATTGCAATTTTATGAAAAAAAGTTGTATTCAGTTTATTTAAAAACCTTTTCAAATGTTTTCTTTCTTTTTTGTGTAATTTCGTATCATAAAGGGGAAAAAAGACTCGTAAAAATATAGATTTAAATGGGCTTAATTCATTTAGAATTTCTTTTAAAATTGCTTAAACTTGATGTTAATATGGTGCATTTTCTCCAAATATCTCGTAACATTTTTTGAATTTCCATGTTTATAAAAAAAAATATAGATATAGAAGAAGATTTTCATATAAAACTAATTTAAAATGCCGGAAAAGATTAAAATCCATTGGTACTTCTTGATTCGAATTTTGAATATATTGTTTACATATAAATGGTACTAGGTAAATATAAATCAAAATTTTCAACTATTCATAATGTTAAATAGTTGAAAAAGGCTTTCAATAATTTAATAATTCTTCATGGATTACATTGTTAAAAAAACCTGTGAATTATTACAAGCCATTAATTATATCCAATTTAGCAAATTCATTTTTTATGTAATTATTGCATAAAAATGTTTACTGCAATAAAACAATGCAGAAAAAATACACATAATAGTTGTGTATTTGAATATATAAGTAAAGAGTAACACAGTATGTCAAACGATTTTTATTTAATAGCATTTTTCTATTGATTATATCAAAAAAATAATTTAAATCAAAATTTCTAATTATTTTATTTGCAAAAAATTATTTCCCAACTAACCGCTTCAGGATCGTATATATCGAATTAAAGAAAAAACAGGTTTCCTTCGCTAAAGCCGGTTATTTCTTTTCACATTTTTAGGATGTTTTTAAAATAAAAGTTCTACATTGCTCACGGTTCTAGATAAGTAAATAATTTCGGTAGAAAAAATGAACTAAATAAATATCGAACAATAGTTGTAAAAAGAGAATTTGAAAAACGGACGTTATGAGTTTCCAGAATATTTTTCTTAATATAATTAAACAAATAAAAAGAATCATAACCTAAAGCTATTGAAACTAATTTTTGTACTCAAAGTAAGATGGCATTATTTTAAAGAAGTAATAAAATGCCACAAGTCGTTTTCAAGAGGGATAAAAATTTTTATATAGGTGTCAGTTTAATTTACCGTAATTTACTGGCAATTGGTTCTGATAGCTTTTAGCAGTCCGGCATTTTTTCGTTATATCAAAGACATAATTTCATATCAAGTTTTGATAAATCACCAGTAATTTGAAGAATAATGGACTGGTAGTTGAAGTAATAAAGAAAGAACAGGTTTCCTTTGTGGTAACAGATTAATTTTTAGGATTTTTTTAATAAAAATTCTACATTGTTCACAGTTCTAGATAAGTAAATAATTTCGGTAGAAAAAATCAACTGATTAAATATCGAACAAAAGTTGTATGAAAATAAGAACAAAAAATCGGACATTATGAGTTTCCAGAATATTTTTCTTAATGTAATTAAAAAAAATAAAAAAGAATCATGAAAAAGAATGACATGGAAGCTGTTCAAATTAATTCTTGTACTCAAAATAAGATGCCATAATTTTGAAGAGCAAAATGCCATAAGCTGTTTTCAATGAGATACAACACATACATTGGCGTCAAAGTGTCAGTTTAATTTACCGTAATTTACTGACAATTAGTCCTGACAGCTTTCAGTAGTTCGGCATCTTTTCTCCGTAGTAAAAATTTGTTTAAATATACCATTAACGCAAATAACATTAAAAAAAACAGTCGTTGATTTATGTAGCGGAGTTCATTTTTCAGAATTTCGATGAATTAGTCCAATTTTTTTTTACGGTCAAAATTATTTTATCCAAGTCATGGCAAACACAATGTAGTGTAACGAATAAAAAAGCAGAAAAGAGATATCCATAAAATGTATTCTAAACATATATAGTTTTGGAAAATAATTTGCCAAGACAGCTTATTTTTACTTCCGATAGAATAATAATAAGTTAAGGTTCCAATGAAACCGGAGTTCGAGTGGTTATCAAAATATTTTTGTAAAATAGATTAATTAGAAATTATTACAGTAACTAATGTTTGTAATTAATTTTGCTAATAAATTACTTGTGTTTTCGGCTCCAGTCTTTATTTTCGTGTCCCTCGAATGCTGTAAAAACCAGTCTTAGAACTTCGCATCTTTTCGCATATTTAATATTTATTAGTAATAATTTCTGTTAATTAAAAATTAATCGTTGTATTCATTATAACTTCAATAAAAAAAATGATAAGCTGATGATGTTTTTTGAACCGCTGTTTTCCTTCATTTTATTTTGAAGCACTAAATAATTAATTTTTATCAAGTTAACAAGGTAATTAACTACTTATTTATTGTAAGGAAATTAGTTCATCAGAAGCCATTTGTTTGTAGAAATATTTAAATATGTTTATTTGAAATACAATTAATAGATATATGCGGAAAGCTGAAGGCCCTCTGTAGACGTTTTGTTTATTATATGAAATATGTTTAGACACAGGAAATTAAAATTTAATCTACTTGATTAATTTAAAATTGAAATATGAATATTTTCCATTATTATGTAACAAATTTTAAAATAAATTATAAAAATCAATTTTTAGTGAAAATATCAAAAATATTTTTATTCCATAATCTCAACCTCTGATCAACTTTCTTTATAAAAACTTTCGAATTTAATTATTAAATTAATTTTCCAGAATGGTATATTGATTTTTTATATTTTCATAATATATATTTTAAAGTTGTATTCATATCTTTAAATACTATTGTAGAAAATTCTAAATTTTGGTAAAATCTTACTATGAAATTCCTTATAAATTCAAATCAAGTGCATATTTTTTATTTGAATTTGTATAATAATGTTTCATTATGATTCCCAGTTTCTGAATTACAGAAAAGAAATCTGTTCATTAAAAATAATTTAAATCTCTTAAAATGATTCACAGTGTAAAAAAAGATGATGTTTTTAAAAGTTTAAAACCACCGTTTGAAAATTTGACAGAAATACAGCCTATTTCTTAGTTCAGGAACCCTGTTATATATATCTGAAGCAGTCTGAGAGATTTTGAGTAAATTATTCGATACACTTCTGAATTGAAGATTTTTACTTTATATCTCGATTTGGTCAAAGAAACCCAGTATATTATCCAATTTTCAAAATATTTTTAACTTGTAAACTGGTATGGTTTTGTTTCATAGATGATTTATTATTTATTTAAAAAATATATATAGGTATTTCAAAATAAAGATATTTTGTAGTTTTCATTAATCAATACACTAAAGTGGTAAAAATTCTCGACAGTTTAAAAAATAAAATAAACGCAAAGACTAACAATGCAAATCATTTAAGATACAGATGCCAATAGCTAAACAGATTTGTATTAAATGATCTATAATAAGGATTACTATCACCTAAATGGCGAGACTGACAAAATTATTTATTACCATAGGTAGGATTGTTATATAAATATATTTTAGAACTATAAAAAATAACTTTTTATCAAACTTTGTAATTTTCAATAAATCTGAGATAACAATGCATATATATCGCAACAAATATTTGATATCATATATTCATTAGGAATGAATAATTTCATAGATCATTTAATATTATTCTTCGAAATCAATTGTAATTCAGGCCATTTCCTGACTTCATAAGTTTTCAAAAAATAGTAAGTAATAAAGTTTAAATTTCAGTTACTCTATTCCGATATATCAGATTATAGCAACCCTCAAATGCAGTTTACATATTTTAAGCTATATACTATTGTAATTCTTTAATGGAAACGAGCATTAATGTTATACAAAAATTTCTTCAAAATGCCTGAAAGATTATTATAAACAAGATGAATTAGTACCTCTTTTTAACTTCATGATTTGCTCTAAAAATGCAATGACAAAAACATCCTGCAAACTCTCATTTTCAAGAAGTTTGAGAGATATTTTTACAAACAGGTGATAGCGAATTTAATGTGATCAGCAGGATCAGACTAAATTGTCTGTTGTTGTTGTTTCTAATGGCACTTGCCATGGACAAGCCCGCTGTCGAAGACAGCCGATTTAAGCCTCAAGGGGAACGCCTCTGGTTTCAATAGTAGCGCCATCTAGGGCCAAGAGTACGACTTAGCTACACACACGTCACAACCCTTTTTACGGGGTGGACTTCATTCACGCATTTCATTCACTCAACCACAGATCGTAATTTAGACCTGAATCAGAGAACGATCACCCCTGATCCAGTACCCCCAGTGGTATTACTCTCGACATGGAGGACTTTGTGACCACGACAGATTTAACGCGCGTCAGTCACCAAAGCACGCGGGGAATCTTCGGCCAGCGGGGTTCGAACTCGCAACCTAAGGGACGCGAATCCGACGCTCTACCAACCAGGCTATCCCGGCCTTTGAAATTGTCTAAAGTCTAAATTGTCTATAATTGTCTATAAAGTCTAAAGTCTAAATAAAGTTTGAATTGTCTAAAGTCCCTTAACCAATACAAGCACTGAGGGCCTCCTTACCTACTTCCTGCCGAATGTTTTGAAGAAAATACACTTTTATTGATTCTAATTCAGTCTCTATATAAGGAATATTTAGAAAGATATCGACAAATTGAAATAAAATGGTTAGTTCCGTTTCATCTTTAAGAGAGATGGTTTCAGGTTGTCACTCATTAAAAATAATAAAATTATTTTTTTTAAAAATAAAAAAAATATTTAAAAAAATTATTTTTTCAAATAACGGTCTTTTTAAATGCCGTTCCGAAAAAATAGCAAAAAAAAAAAAAGTAGCAAAATTTTTTAGCATAGACTGAATACGTTTTTAATTATCGTAAAAATCATTTTTAAAAATTTTAAACATTTATGCATATTTAGAATTAAAAAAAATATCGTAACTTAAAAGTTGCAAATCGTTATTAACTAGAAATTCTATAAGAATACTGTTTCAAGACGGGACTTGATTTTTTTTTAATCATTTCAAGTGCTTACTGCTCATGCAAAGTAAGTAAGAGCTCAAAATTAAATTATTCTGAAGTCCAAATTCAGAAGTTTTAAGGAAATTGCTTCCCGGGATTGAAGGACCCCTAGTTAATTGCCTACTTTACATATTTAATAATGCAATCCTAAATATTGAGGAAATAAAACAATATATTAATATTATTAATATTCGTGTATATAAAATAAATATAAAACCGTCATTAAGTATGTTAAGTATTGCATATATATCTATGTATATTATCTGAGATATCGCCAAGCACAATGCAAGATAAGCAATAGCTACATTTATAAAAAGGATAATAATTTTTTAAAAAAAATTCACCTTCGTTTAATTTATCTGCATTTCTTTTTCCCATCGTATAAATAATAAATTCAATTAACTATGTCACGCGCATTCTTGTAAGGCATTCCTATAGTTAGCTATGCATGTAAAATGGCGAAAAAAATTTGCAAAATCGTTTCATATTAAGAGTTGGGGTGGGGGACTATTTTGGAGAATCTTACGAAAATTCAGAGAGTGAAAGTAAATGATCAATGATCATCAATCTAGGTGTCATAGATATCAATATTAAATAAGAATCGGCAAAACTGCCACCATGTCTAAGGCTGAGAGATTCTACCGATATTTTTCCACACAATATATATTATGAATTAGTGTTTTTGAGAGTTTTCTAAGAAAAATGTAAAATTATCCTGAGCAGGAGCTTATTGACGGCATGTCTCGGGTCATGAACTTTCTTATAATAGAAAAAAATTGTAATGGAACTGCAGGATTGTTTTTTTTAATAATTATTTTAAATATATACATAAACTACACAGACAAAGCAGCATGCTAGTTTTGAATATTACATATTTTTAATATAAGTCTCATGAAATGTAATAAATTTAAAAAATAAGACCCATTTTAAAAGTCAATTACTATTTGTACACTTTTCGTGCATAGTATGGCTCAAATTCAAATACTTCTTTTAAATAAAAAGTTAATACTAAGAAGCAATTTCATTAATCATTTTTGTAATTCATGCATGCTTATGTGAAACATGTTATTCTTGTTTATATTTCCTAATTTAATATATACTTTTGCTTATAAAATTTTAAGTTTGATGCCAAATACTATACAAAATAATAATACATCTTTTTCAATAAAAAATCAAAAGCCTATCAAAGTATTTCCCATAAAAGATAAAATTCAATAGATTTTGTATAGAATAATAAAATTCAAGCAATTTTCATACTCAGTTTCCAAATTGGCGTAGACGGCAGGCTTCAAAAATTCATGATAATTTGTGCGATAGAAAGTTTTTAAGATCTGAAAAAATTTATCACATAAAAATAAAAATATTAAATTTCCTCAAGAAATTTAGAAAAGAAGAACTTTTAGAGTATCCGTACCAACTATAAATATATCTTATTTTGGCATTAATGCAGTATAAAAAAGGAAAAATGCGTATCATCATAGGCAAATCTGAATTGCTTTTCCGATGAATTTTCTGCATGCTTCCTGCATACATATGTGATCGTAAGAAAATGATAATATCGTTGGATTTCTGTATGCACATTTGTTTACATAATTTCAGCTTTGCCTATAAAATTTTTTGCTAATGCCACTTTGAAAAACTTGTAAAATAGTAATTTACAAAATATTTAGATACATTGCATTCAATAGTAACGATATAAACTAAAGATATCATAACATTTCTTTCATTTTGATAAAAAGCAGAATTTTATTTATTCAATATTTGTAAGACACAAACTCGGAATATAAATTATTGAATCTAAATAATATTTGCATTGAGATCTTTTTTTTCAACCTTCTATAATGCAGCTGAGAACTATCATGAATGTAAATGCAGATGTTTTTCAAGCATTCTTGAATCTGATTTCATTTGTCTACTGAGTTCCTGACCAATATTATTCCAAACTCCTTCAAATTATTGACATTAATTATGCTTCTCATATCTATTCCGCTCACAAATATTATATTTGTACTCAAGAATAAGAGTTTCAAGGCAGAAAAAGGTTTCAGATATTTCCTGACATTCTTTATTTCTTACAAAATATTTTATAATTACATTGTGTAGAGTTATTCTGTTAATAGTTATGTTTCCTGGAATTCTTACTGTAAAATATAATTACACTTTACATAAGCTTGCAAAATGAGAGTCTAATATTTCTCCGTTGCTAACTAAAGCAATTATTAAAATTTATTATTATTATTATTATTAAGAAAAAATTATTATAATATATTATTATTAATAATAATGTGGAAATAGAGAATATAAAATATAAACTATTTCATTCGATCATGTATAAATGAAATGCTCATGAATCCTAAATGCTATGAATGTCTTGTAGGAAACAATCCCAAGAAAAGCTGTATTTTTATAGATAATATGGAACAAACTTTTATAAAGAATATATCTCTTATAACGCAATTGCTAGCAATTGAAATGAAGTTTTGTTTACAATTGTATAATCCGATTTCATCGCATTTTTAACTGAAATAAATTTCCTGTGTTCTGTCTCTAATTCTTATCAAGTGAATTTGTCACAAAGAGATTTCTTCTCGAAACCTCATTTAAAACCTGGAAAAATAATAAAGAAATATGATGGATATATTAACTTGTTTCTGTACTGTTTTTGAGTTCCTTTACTGTATTGCAATAAGAATAGCAAAACTTTAAATAAATCCTTTAAGATAGATTAACATTTTAACAACACATGATTTTTTTTATCCTAAAACTCAAATTTCTAATAATTAAAAATAGAGTTTTCTCTTTTTTTACATTGTAAGTTGACACTTCAATGTACTGAACAATTGAGAATTTTGACGATTTAAAAAAAAAAAAAAACTACGGCATTTTTGTGATGATAAACAATTTAAAGTACTCCTTTTGAAAATAACATAATTAATGTTCCGATTATTAAATTTAGATAAAATATTTTTTCGCAATGCGATTGCATGAAAAAAATGAGTTTAAAGATGATATGCTTGCATCATATACCCGATTTCTTTTCTTCTTTAGTTGAAATAAGTTTATGTTTTTTTTTACGTGAAAGTGGAAAAAATAGATTTAAAAATATGTAAATTTTCGGAAAGTTTAATCAATTTTAGAAAATTCTTTTCATTTTGTATAAATATTATGAATTTAAAATAAAGAAGATTAACTAAAAAATGAAAAATTGTAAAGAATTTTTTATAAGATAATAATTTTATTGTGTGTACTTGAGAGTATGAAACTGATGACTTACTTTCACTAATGATTCAGTTAGCTAATTAGATTATCCTCTAACTCTCTTGATGAAAAATTTCTTCATTTCGAAATTGCGTCACCGATAAATTTCATTGACTACATTACGACGACTTTTGATAGGTATACTAAGTTCATTAAAGGTATCTTCACTTTTTCCTACGATACTCTTTGAGATAGTAATTTGTGCTTCAAAGATGTTAAGAAATGTTATTAGAAAAATATGTTAATAATTTTTAACTCCATCTTATAAAAAAAGTTATTCCCTTTTTTTCTTTAAAAATTGCATTTGAACATACATTTTTTTTCCTTTCTACTTTTTATGCAATTTTTCCTATATAAAACAAATTAGTTTTAGGAACAATACAACGTTACAGTTAATCTTTTAAAATTTATAATTCAATTGATTCTTTCTTAAGATTTTGTACATACGCAACAAATTTAATTGAACATAAATTTAAAAAAAAAATTCAGTATAATCAGTGTATGAAAATCTAATTGACAACATTTTTGGTTCTATAATATAGAAATGAAATGGTGCTAATGCGTTAAGCTTTAAGAAACAAATAGTAATAATTGAATATAAAGCTATTTTCTAGAATTAAAATAGTTAAAAAATTAATATTTAATTTTTTTAAAAATTGAAATTAATCGAAGGTTTAACTAAATGTAGCGTTCTTATTTAGGCTGTTTTGGTTTTCAATTAAAGTATGAATTATAATATATATATTTATGTTTATATATCAATACCCACTAGAGTACTTAAAACTTTCTCTTAACTTCAGAAAATCGAAAAGTGACCATTAAATACTGTAACGTGACCATGGTTTATTCATTGAGATCTTTATAATAATAACAGTTTAAAGAATTTAGGATTGGAATCTTATTTATAAAGAGCCGGCAAAAAGAGGCATTAAAGAATTTTAGGACATCTCGGATTTTGCAAGCAAAAGCATCTCACACAACTTCATGCAAAGACGAGAGTACACAAAATACCTATGCTTTCTGAAAGTGGGTAGTCACAGAATGGGGGATTTTAAAGCTATCATTACGTTCCTTTATTCTTCTTGCAGACACAATGCAAATTTGGAAAATTATATTGACAGATCCAACACATCATTGATTTACAACACAGTGCTTAATACTCTTGCAAAGTCGCTATAATCATCGCTATTACTGGTCTTATATCAAAGCGTATAGCCACTTTGTTATATAGACCTAAACACAATTTTCTGCATTATAGCTGCAGCTATTCTATAGCTTTCGCCGGGGGGTGGCCTCAGGACTTTTTCAATCTAAACTAGTGTAAAATGTTAAAGTATATAATATGATACTGTTATTCAAAGGGAAAGTTAACAGATGATTTATAATAAAATTTCCAGCAATAATTTTCCATTTGAATAATAATTTTTATTTTGATTATAGCTAACTGATTTACTTAAAACCCGGATATCTTTGATTCACTTCCTGAAGACGCCTAATTATTGCGTGGACCAAAATAATAATAAAATAAAAAATAAAAAAACCATGACAAAAAATATATGTATGCTTACATAAAATCGGATGCAATGTTTCTCTGTTTGATTAATAAAATATTTTCTTTACCAGAGAATTGCACTGTTAAATTTTGTTTTTCGAATCAATCAACTGCAACTGCACTTATCGTATTTCCCATATGTTAGTCCTTCTCTCTATTTGCCTCACTCTATGCAAAGAGCTTTTTATGGAAAGAGTTTTAATTATCACGTAAACTGAAACTGAAACTCTTGACTAATTGTCAAGGGTTTCAACGTTAACCGTTAATCAGGATTCAAACCTTTTCCTTCGAGGTATTCTGGTGTTGCCGGATAGAAGGAAAAGCATTATAGTTTTAGGGAGAAAATATTTTGAATAAATCGCTCTTTTATTTCTACAATAAACAAGTATATTTTCTTAAATTAAAAATGGATGAAGTCATATTTATACACCCGATAATTAATTGAAAATTTAATCAAATATTTGAATTTTTTCGATAGTTTTTGTGTTCCATTCTGCGACGCATAAATATTTTATCACATCTGAATTGCATAGATCTTTCAAACTATTTTGATGCACCGATATTCTCTACAAACAGGAAATTTTCTAGAAGACTCCTCAGATCTCATCTCCCAATATAGATAGAATTAACATTCTTTCATTTTAAAGAATATTTATTTTTGTTCCAAAAATTACTAAATGACAACCAAGTTCTTGGATCAAGGCTCCCATTAAGACATGTAAATCTTTCCTTTAAACCATAAGAAACGCTGCAATGCAGATTTTTAAGAATATCTAAATTTAATCACTGAAAATTAATTTTTACAATTATTTTACTGTAAAGTAAGTTAAAATCTTGTTTAGATGCTTACATTTGAGATATTATCTCTGTATGAATAGAAAAATCGTCTTTGTAACATTTTAATTAAATTATATACAGAGAAAATCGCATTTAAATAATATAGAAAAAGCGATAAATGTTATATGAGATTCCATTTCCGAATTAGGAAAAAGATTTTTATGACTTAGTAAACATTAAAGAACAAAAGGATATCTTTAAATTATAAATCGAAAACTAAGAAACAATTCATAGCGATCTTTTGATAAATTTGGGAAGGAAAGTACATACTTGATAAGATAAGGAAGCACTTCAAATTACAAGTCTCTTCCTTCACCACAATTGAATTCTTCATTAGATATCTTGCTCATGGTGAAAATGCCCCTAAGGCACTCGACATTCGGGACAAAAATTGTTTTTCATATTTTTTCTCCTCCGAAAATGATAATAAAAAACTGTCATCTCACTAGGAATTGAATTTTCAACAGCACTCGATGGAGCTTGAAAACTCTAATTTCCGGCATGTACAGGTAGAAAATATCCCGTTAGAGATGACGCATAACTATTTCAACCGGAAGAAAAATATCATAAGTGTTTGATATACACAGGATTCTATCACACACATATATACATATGCGAATAAATATATATATATATATATATTTTCGAAATGGAACGGATTTTGAGGTAAAAAAGAAAAGATTTTAAATCTTGAAATCGGTTGAAAATCTATATAAATAAAGCTGATTTTAAAATTATTTGTTCCTCCTAGAAATCAAAATTGTTGAAAACATTATTTTCAAAATTGTTTTACAAATATTATAAAACATGTGAAAAATTTTAACTAAGGTTTTATGCCAGTTAATTAAATAATTAATCAATTCAGTTTTTGCTGCAGTTAGACGCGCAAAAAAGAACATAAGTGTCTGAGATTTGTTTACTGAACAAAACTTATAACTCCTAATCAATGAAAAACACAGCTATTTAAATAAAAATTATCTAATTTCAACTTATTTGAGAAATTCTTTTTTAAACTTGAAAACTATTTCTGTTATTTAAAAATTTATGGAAAACTTGCTACTTGCTTTTGGTAGTGAGTGGTTGCCTTCATTTGCCAGTCAATATCTATTTAAATTGTGTTGCATGTTTTAAAAATTAATCAATTTTTTTAAATTAACTAACTTTTTCTGGTTTTTAAAAATGTCCAAGAAATTGTAGGTTTTTGAAGTGCTGAGATATATAAATTCTGAGAAAAATAAAATTATATATCGATTAGGAAATAAGTTATCTTTAAAGATTTTCTTATTTTAATTAAAAAATAAACACACTGGCAAAGAAAGATTTCAAGTTTTACATTATTTTAAACATGAAAATCTTATGCAGTAAATATATCATGTACTTGCATATTTGTGAATGCATGTGCTCAACATTTTTTAAAGAAATACACATAGAATTTAAAGACCATGTCTGTATGCGTGTAACTGACATGATGTTTTATGTTAAAGGAAATAGCCCGAGGATCTGTATCTATTATCAAGATTCTTTGTCAAAATTCTGCTCAGCATAGCTTATAGAACCGGCTAGGAATGCGTAAGGAAAAGACACCATGAGAACGTAATTTTAACTTATATAATTTTAAAAGAAATAGGCGACACAACATCTTGGCTGTGTAAGAAAATCACCGTGCACAGCATAAAAGTGATGTTAAACACTTATAATTTTAAATGAATATGCTTTTTATCATTGCATACAAAGTTTTTAATGCCAATATTATTTTTTATACAGTTTTGTATATTTGGAGCATTTAGAAAATCTGTCAATAATTTCATTTTCATTTAATATTAAGATAGTGGATATTATTTAGAATATGTTATACTGCTTTCTAGAGCATTAAATCTCTTGGGAAAGAAAACAATTTTACAGATAGCTCTAATGGATACTGAATGGTAAATAAATCCCAAGCTTCGCGAAAATTTGGTGACTTTTCGATAATTTGGTGGCATTGGCGACAAAAGTGATAGTTCTAGAGGTTATTGGAATTCTGGCGATATATTTGATTATGAGCGAACTTTCGGCGATTATTTTGATTGCTTCTTTACTCTGTCATTGAAAGGATGGCAAAATAGGAGAAAGAGCTGAAATAAGTCGAAAATAACTTACAAATCTGTCAAATCTACAGAGCTGTCAACAATATCTGTTACCTTCTGGTTCACTTTGAAAGCTTTGTGCTGTTATAGTTGTTTATTAGATTTGTAGCCTATGTACTGTTGCTTATTGCAGGTATCAAAATGATACTTTGCATACTTTTCGCTTGTGTTTTATTACCTTTGTATTGTATATTTGTGTACAATAAAGCGTTATTACTGGTTATTGAACTTCTAACTTTTCACCATACAAACATTTCGGAAAACTTCCGTAAAAATATAATGAAGAAGCCAAAAAACACATGAATTTATTTTTGGAATAATTAATAAATATTAAAATTAAATAAAAGATTAAAAATGGTATATCCTTCTATTAGGTTTTAAGTAAAACTAATATTAAAATGTAATATCTAGATGCATCATAATTAAATATTTATATAAATTTTGAGTAGTAATGTCATTTTAATTATTCTAAGTTTACTAAAGATTAAAAAAAACTCTATAAGAGTAAACCTCTTCAAAACATGAACAGAAAATGAAAAAAAAAAAAATCCGTGTCTTTTTACAGTATAGCAAAAAATATTATCAAAGGCAATGTCTATTTATTAATCACAGAATCATTCATGTGAATACTGAGAATTTACATTTAACTTAATTAGGATTTGCAAATCTGGACGTAAATTCGCAGTTAAAAAAATTTTTAATGATTTTAATATTTAATTGCATACATTAATACTACATTATCTCCATATTTCGAAAAACATTCAACAGATAAACCGAAATAGAGTGGTTAGAATTTGTTGTCAATTTAAATGTTATCATTTTAAAATCTTTTTGTCAATAAGTGCATTGTTTTAGAGACAGGAAAAATTTTCTTCAATTCTTTTAACTGTTTTCAAACAGTTATGTCCATCTGGAACTCTGACAGAAATAAACAGTGAAGAAAAACATAAATAAATCAGTAAAGTCTCTTATATTTCCTGAAATTGTCACGTTTTAAGGAAACTATCGAAAACTTTTAAGAGAAAGGAAGAAAGAAAAGTATCTGCGAAACTAAAAGTATATAGACTGACTTTTTTAAAGGGGAAGTTATTTCTTTCATATTTTCTTTCATGGTAGAACGAAAGTGGTTCATTTTTATTTTTCATCTTGATAAAAACAATTTTCATAGCAAGACCATAATTTGTGACCATAATTAAATTAGTTATAGTTAAGTAAAAATTAAAAAAAAATTTTTTATGCTAAGCATTTTTTTCCCTTAATATATTTCTTTTTACTTGAGATAAATTTATGGTGATATAGTTAAATATCATGTAATTATTGACAATTTTATCAAGCAAATATATAAGTAATATTGGAAAATATGATAAACGATGTATTTTTTCAGTCTATTAAAACGTCTCCTGCTTTTATTTTTTCTTTCTTCATTTTTTAATAATTCCTCTAAAATAAAAACAAAGTATTTAAATGATTATTTGTAACCGTTGCTTATGTCAAAATGATACTTGATTGGTATAATCATATTAACTTTAAATATAGTTTTTTTTTAATTCGAAAATAGATATTTTGTTATACTAAGAAATACAATGCCTTTACACATTTTTAATTAAGTTGGCGTGTTCAATATTTTAGAAAAGAATCAGGAAATTTATTTTTCATTCAACCCATTATTTACTAGAGTTTAGAAATTTTATGCATTTTTGCTCCTGAAATAAATGCACACTTAATATTTTGTGAATCGTTTCCAGAATCAGATTCATTTTAATTTAATTTTAATTTCATCTGAATGGCACGTGTTTTCAAGGAATTTGAGAAGGAATGCTGATGCAGGATGCCACAATCATTATAATAATGAATTAAAAAAATAAAGAATAAAAATGAGAAAAATTCAAAATAAAAAGCATTTAAAAGTAGAAAAATTAAAATTTCATTAATTTATAATAGTATTTTTTTTAAAATTCTCTTTATTCTTATAACAGTCATCCAAGTAGGAAGCTGTATTTCAAAATATTTTTCTAGATCCCTCATGGAATAGTTTCGATAAATAAGGAAATATAAAACCGAAAACATGAATTTTGTAAAAGGTGTTTATTTATGTGATTTTCTATTATTCAAATAGTATTATAATGATAAATTCTTTCTTATATCTTTTGTTATATTTACTTATCTTCTTTATGTTTCAATGGATGCTAAGAATATGCTTTTCAAACATTTTATTCATAAGCCCATATATGAATGAGCTTTTTTTACTTTTTTCCCCTATGATTACATAAGATTCATCGCAATAGAATGGTATTTTCTCAAAATTTAAAAAAGAAAAAAGAAATTAATTTATAAAATGAAAAGAAAAAATTTGTAAATTTATAATCCCTTAATTTTACTTGAAAGTTTATTGACATAATGATCACCCTAATTTACATTATCCATTGACATAATTTAAGATTCTATAATAATTGGGAAAATTAATTAAAAAATCAAGAGCAAAATTTTCGATTAAATAATCAAAACATACTTTTTTATACATGAAAAAAGCTTCATTTAATGTTTAAAAATTGTTTCCGTAAAATTTTATTTTTTGCTTTTTTAAACGCAAAATAAGAAGTCAAAATCAAAAGAAAGAACGTTTATCATGCATTGCAATTACCATTTGAAAACTATTGCCTAATTATTATATATTAATAGATACAGTACATACTTTTTTTCAAACGCACTGACAAGGGGCACAACTTTCATTGAATTAAAATTTTACTAAATCAACTATTTAACTATTAATGAAGTTTTAAAAACATTCGAAAAATGTATTGTCAATCATATTTACAAGGGCAAAACTTACGAAAAATCGAGTGAAAAAATAATTTTAAAAAATGCAAGAGAATGCTTATAAATAAAATAAGTCAAGTTAAATATAATTGTTTAATAAAATAACGCTTTAAAAATATTTTATTCGCAATTCGTAATAAGGAAAATTTTAATGACAAAGAGTAATCTAAGGTACATTAAGCATAAAATAGGAATTCGCTGTCGTTCAGCTGAAAATTCATCTTCTCCAAACTGTTCAATTAGGTGAATGAAGGTTTCATTAATTGCCATAAAGTACCATTTGAATCTAGGAAACTCCATTAGAATGCGCTTATAATCATTGCAGGTGAACTTTAATGACAGGAAGCGCAAATATGTAGGCGGTCTTACTGTAAATGTCACACGGTCTCTCAACCATTTAACGTTTTCATCGCTGCTGCCAACAGTCAATACAAAATCTATTTTTAGGAAACGGTTGAAATGGATTAAACCGCTGGAGTTTTTATGATATCGTTTGCGTATTTCATGGCATTAATGTGCATTGGCAATAAAATATTATAAGTTTTATTATGTTAAGGTTTTTAATTTGGTTAAATGACAGATGAATAAATTCAATAAAACGTTTTGTCGTTTATTCTTAGTATTTTTAAGTGGTGTTATTGCTCAAGACAAAGAATATGTGTTCGTTATTGACAAATGTATTTTGAAATTTTAATTTATTTTTCTTTTACTCTTTAGAGAGTTGAATAAAAGTTTAATTTGAAATGTAATTATTTGAAAGTAGGGACTAAAGATTTTTTCCCCGATATTTGCTTAATTCTTCGTATCTATAATTATCGTGCGATTAAGAATTTCAATGAATGTTGTTAATACTAACAAATAAAGGGCAAAGGTTAGGAATGTGAGTTCTTGATAATATTCAGTATATAGTAGTATATTTCTATGGCATTTATTCAATAAAATATTAAGGCTCATTAGGCAACGATCTTTAGAAACGTTTGGCAGACGTTTCTAACGTTTAGTAGAACTTAGACACTAGTAATTTGTCAATGTTCCAGAGTCTTTCTATAACTGACCCGGGAAGGCATTTGCTTAACAGTCGTGTAGCCAAACTTCGATTCTGACAAATTTCTTTTTATTTTTATTATTTCCTATCAAAATTATTTTAATTAAATGAATAATGTGCAAATATTAACGATAATAAATAATTTAAATAACTATTATGATTTTAAATTCATCAAAAATTTTAAAATTTTAGTTTCTAATAACGAAGAATGGTTTGTTCTAATCCTACGAAACCACATTTTTTTTGAAAATTAATAAAACGAAGGATGATTCATTAGATACATAAACAATGGTAGAAAGGATGTTTTGATTTTTCCCAATGAGTGGTCACTTGTTCAAAAATTTAGAACACTATAAAGCAACACGAATTACAACACAATTAACTTCTACCAAAATGCACATTCTTTAAGAACACTAATAGAAAAGTTTATGAGGTAAAGATATTTTTTTCATTTCGAGAATTTTATGTTGGCAGCATTTCTATAGGGATTGTATCACTGCAAATTCTATTGTTTTAAAAACTCAACGAAAAATTGAATTTTACTACCACTGGATAATCTTATATTGTTCCTTAATCGATTCAACATATTACAGATAATTTTAACTTTCTGAAAATGTTTGTGAATATAGATAATAGTAACACATTTGAGGACTAAGGTAAGTCAACCTTCTAACTCTCCGACCCGCCCTAAGGCACACGGATTTAAACCATAAAACTGAATGACCGGACCGCCGCAACAGCAATTGGCGGGAACTGTGGTCCTAAGGGCCGTTGAGTCCTAAGGGCCGTCACCAGCCACGGTACAACCCTCCCCGAAGGAAGTACGTCCCGTCATTGATGGGGGGAGCCAGATCCCCCACCTATTAGTGTACCCTCCAGGGTGACGAGATCCAACCACCATGCCGGAAGCATCTCATCCTCATTTCGAGGTGCCCCCCCCCGAGGGTCAGGACTAAGGTAAAATCGCACTAAAATAATTGCCTAGTGAAGCATCAAATTTGACATTAAGCGATGCAATTAAAATTAAAACTTGCTGCTTTCCTAATTCAATTTCATTATAATCATTAGAGTTAATTTCTCATGAACCAATATTTATGGTAAGAACCTTTCCGCCAGCGTCCTGGCAAAGGGGTAGCGCGTCTTCCTCATGATCTAGGCATCCTAGGTTCGAGTCCCGGTTCGGGCGTGGTTTTTCTTCACCTGTGCCATATGTGAATGTGTCCCCCCCCCGTGTAAAAAGGGGATTGTGCAAGCGAATGTGATGCGTGAGTAGCTAAGACGTACTCTTGGTCTTAGTTAGAGCTACTAAAAGAAGAGGCGCGCCCTTGGGTTAAAATTGTCCATGGCAAGTGCCATTATATACAGATATAAGATACTTTTCGAATATAGAATACTAGAATTATAGAATAAATATTTTTCACTATTAAGTGATTTTTATCAGAATCAGATTTATATTTATAATTTTTTCTGCTTAAATATAAATACAAAAAAATTAAATTAAAATAAGAATATTTAATAATTATTGTCTTTTATTTAAACTTACAACAAATTTTAATTATAATTCACATATTAATAAATTTAATAATAATTATTACTATTTAAAATTATAAAAACTTTTAATTATAATTCACATATTAAAAAAAGAAAGTTTGATTTTACATAAAAAAAGAATAACATGTCATTTAAAAATATTTGCAAGTTTTCAACGTAATTTGAAAAGCATAAGAGACTCCTGCTCTGTATCTTGTCTTGGTTTCGCTGCCTTATATATAAGTTGTCTTACCGAGTGTGCTGTCTGGATGGCCAAGAGCAGTGACAAGTTTCTAATGCATTTTCCGTCGTGAATGTTTGTGAGCCATTTTCTCTAAATCTGGCATTTGCGTTTTAATATTCTAATGAATGAACGTCCAAATGATACATTACTTCTACACTAAATCTCATACCGAAATTAGTTTTAGTTAATGAACCTGTGCCATCTATTTGTAATTTTCAATTGATATTATTGATGGATATTTACATATTTGCATACTTTTATTTAACAATTTCCTTGTTAAAGATAGAACCTTATGCCTGAATTTTTACTTACACTAAATTGGGAAAAATTGTACACTTCTTGGAGCATATTAAAAAGTTCAGAACTTAAATAAGTTAGTACATCACTTTAATTACATTTTTTTATTCAGTTCCAAAAAATCTCTCTGATAATGAATTTCAAAATTAAATAAGATTTATACCTACAAATTTCGTAAATTAAAGGCTTAAACAATAATATAAATACAATTTAAAAAATACTCGCGATTTACAAACTAGAGAAATCGAAACAGAAATTATATTCCATCGAAATTCCGAATTCAAAAAATGGTACATAACAATAAGTAAAACTATATAAAAGATAATTTTTTAATTAAAAATGGAAGTAAATTTGTTTTTACTATTTAACAGCACGTAAATGATACATAAGTAATATATAAGCAATAAGTAATTCTAATGAATAAATAATACTAATTCGATAAAAAAAAATTTCTCAAGTAAAAACTAAATAAAAAGCTGAGGGATTTATTGAAGAAACTGTATTCCCTTTGAATATAATAATTCTATTGAAAAAAAATGAAAATAAAAAGTACAATTCATATTTAACATGTACAATATATTCTTTAAAAAATGATACATTGTTTAGGTTTTTAATTTTTAAAGACATTAAATACACCTTAGATAAATTAAAGACTTAAAAAAGTTTTCAATTCAACTATATCTGAACATATTTAACTACATAAAACAATTCAGAAATACGAATTACTTTAATGCAATTTTTAGTTTTTGTCTGAATCAAGTTAAAATGATTCTAAATAATGAAAATTAGAGTTAAAAAAGCTCAAATTTGCCAAATATTAATTTATTTCAGAAACTTTCTTTTGTTAAATAATCTTCCAAATTAGTTTTGTTATTCTTTTAGATTACTAATTAAGGATATATACTAATAAAGAAATATTTTAATTAAAATATCTAAATTGCGTGGATAATTTTAATGTATTAAGATAAATTAAACGTAGAAATTAGTTTTAAAATCTTTAAAATAAAAGAATATTATTTTATACATACATAATTAACATATAGACAATATTTTTAAAAAATACAGATCGATAGATAATGTTTTAATAAGATATAGAGTCTGAAAAATGTGCTTTTTCTTTTTTATCAAATAAAAAAAATATTTGTGAGATTACGTTTATCCTGCAAAAAAGTCTAGTAAAATATTCATGAAAAGATAACAAAACGAAAATTTTTCTCTGCACGAAGAAAATAACTGAAGTGGAAAGGAACAAATAATTTGCTACCGAGCCATCTTCTTTTAAAAATGCAGAAAGAGCATTCGTTCGATGTGTTCGAAGGCTTCTAAGAGAAAGCTTCACTTCCCTAACTCACAAATAATGTGCTTTCACACGTTACATTCATCAATAAAAAAATAAAAAGATAAATCTTTGCATTCCTATATTCTGAATATGGAAAAATAAGAAGTATTTTAGATGGAAAGAAAAAAAAATAGACTTTTGATTTCGAGCGAGTTGATGCAAAACTTCAAGTTATTATGCTCTTATTCTTTAGAATAGAGTTGTTGCCAGATTTCTAACAAAATTTTGGCAATCAACATTTAATGACGTAATGTAAGAAAGCAGTAACACTTGAATGATAATTTTTTTTTATTGCAAGGGTGAGAAATATATATCCAATCATTTCATCATGCTTTTAATAAAATATTTTAATTTACTTCAAAAATTATGATAATATGAAATGGACACACTAATATGGTCTGAATATAACTGATAGAAAGAAAAATATATCAGTTTCATAATTTGTCTAAATGTTTGAATGAATGTTGGAATTTCGCAACAATATCCCACATAACACAGTTCTATTACACAATATTGTTCCATATTATATTATTCAATATTCGACAATATTATACAATATGTAGAATATTATTTATCAGCATAAAATATTATGCAATATATATGTGCAACTAGGGATGGTATCGAAAATTCATTAGTATTTTATGTCATGATTTTAATTTTTATAAATTAATTTTGAAATTTTATAAAAAAAATTTCTATTGAAATTTTATAAATTGAATTTGAATTAAAAACGTAGGTATTTGAAATTCTTCTTTAAAAATATCGAACTTAGGTCATGATATAAGCTTTTATATCCAATAGTATGCTTGGCACTAGCATTCTGATTCAGTATTTCTCATATTCAATTTATGTTTCTAATGAACTTTTGCATTAAATAGCTCAAATTATAAACTGAAAAAAGAAATTAAATTAAGCATAAATTTAATCATAAAAATAAATCATAATTTAATTTAATTTATTGATTAATAAATAGAGTAAATAATGGGTGACTAGAAATAACTGTATTTATAATTAAGCATATCATGTTTTTCACAATTTAAATGCTATCATCTTCATCTGTAGTTTCTGGAATCGTTGACGTTCTGCAAATTTCTAATAATGCACGACTCCTCAAGTAACGAATTTTTAAGCAGTTTGTCTTTCCATTTCCTGACAGGTTTTTTCTTAAGTTCCGTCACTTTTTTTTCACTATTTATTAGTATTAAATGCAAAATTTATTACAACTGATTTCATGCATTTTGCAACTTTGTTGCAATGACCTTCAATAATCATTTCTTGATTCTTTGACGTTTCGAAAGACTTTGTTAAAAAAGATCATCAGCCTACTTTTTGGAACATTTTCATGATCCTTTCACTTGTGCTTTCACTACTTCTGCAATTTCAAATGTGTCTAATTATCGGTGTCGTGATTTGGAGAATCAAAGAAAGAGGCACGTTGCTGGAATCTTTAGTTATTCTATAATCTGAGAGCCAGAAATTTCGAGGTGGATTTTGTATTGGGACATAGTTCTAGGTTAAAAACACTTTTTTGTTATATTTTTAATAAGTTAATTAATTCTACGAAAATAATTTTAAAGGTTAAAATGTTATAACAAAAGGTTTTTAATAAAATTCCTTTAATTTCCGAAATAGTTCTGATACTCTAGTGATTCTTTTCTCAAATAATTCTGTTAACATTTTTCTATGTTACCTATGTTTTACATAAACTTCTTCGGCCAATACAAGTGTCGTCATCAGTTGTCTTCTCCGCTAGTTTTAAACATATAAGGAAGTAATTTTCAGAATAAATTCTCAAATTAAATAAATTATTAAGCTATAATTAATATCTTTGTGCCATAACGTTACTATATCGTATTTGGAGTATTATTATGAATTGTGCAATATTTTTTATGCGGTATTCAGTATTCCTCAGTATTCACAATACTATTCCGTATTTCCTAAATATTTTGTAACATCGGAGTACTATTGGGGAAAGATGATTAAAACCGATACCATAGACGGTTAATAGATGAGCCTGTATCTTTATAGAAATAAAGTGTAATTATAAAGTCGGCATAATATGTAGCTTTTGTGAAAGAAACCTTAACCTCAATAGTTAAATTTTCATAAAGGAAACATTGAAATGTTGCTAAAATAAATTGTATAACTTACAATCCAATTATATTCCTAGGGTTCTGATTAATTTCTTATAAAAAGAATACTTTAAAATAAAAATTTCAAATTTGCCTTCCCTAAGGTCTTAGAGTTTATTAGAAGAATACAAGTCATAAAGAAAAAAACGTTCATAATTTTAAAATATAATCTAATTTTCTTTAATCTATCATTACAATTCCATGCCACAAAACCATTAAATTCCCATTACGCGAATTACAAAGAAACCTCAATAGTTAAATTATTATCCGACCCGTTAATCTTAACTCTTGTAAAAGTGTTCTTACGAACTAATGTTGAAAAGCGTCCAATTTAATTAGAAAAGCCCTCCTTTATACCACTTTTTACTCTTCATATCTTTTTTAAAGCATTGATCCTTTTTTTATATTTTACGATATTGCAGATTTTAAAAGACACAGGTCAAATTAACTTTTTTTTAGAGAACGCAGAAGGAAAAATCTTATGCATGAATATTTAAGGCAGAATTTTGCCTTTAAAGCATTTAGAAGCATATATTTTTTTATATAAAAGAACATCAAAATAAGATTTCAAAGGGCAGGAAAAGGTCAGAAGAAAAAGACACTTGTTTAATTAACCTTCTGTTAGACATTATATGTAGCGGAAGAAAAAGTTTTTCTTTTCATTTTAATTATCCTCATTTTGATAAATCACTTTTTTTTTTACAGCCATCACAAAAAAAAAAAAGAAAAAAGAATTAAAAAAAATACGACAAAGAAGCTTTATTTGTTTCTTCTTTTGAGACTGCTGAAATAATCAGAAAGAATCTTTGGCTTTGTTTAATTGGACAATCTGAATTAACATTTTTATTGAACTCCGTATTTTTATCTCATTATTTTTACTCAGTATTTTTATTGAATAAAATGTAAGTGAAAATTTTGCATTGAACATTCCGGCGCTCTTATTCTTAAAACAATGTATCTTATATTTCTTCATGAGGAAGAATTTCAAACAAAAAAAAATGTAGATTTTGTTGCCATGATTTTTTTTTCTGCTTCTAACTTTGGATCCACACACAGTAATCTGTTTATGCAAAAGTCGATAACAATTCTGCTACATCTGTAACTCTTGGCAAAAATTATATATACGTATGTATTACTACTTTTAAAAAATTCTGAATTGCTCTATATGCATAGATGATCGTTTAACCCCCATGCCTTTTATAAAAATATACAAATTAGTTTGGTGATGATGAAATTTTGTACACAAGACATCTTCAAGACAGGAGGTTGTGTCTCTTATCATTTCAAAATAATTAAAAAATATCTCATTTAAAATATGTTGCGTTGTTAATACATACATATTTATATTTTCGGAATCAGGTTTTTTTTCTTTTAAATCTTTAAAATACTATTATCTTACAGAAAGTTTTTTTACACTATTTTATAAATAAAAATATAATTTAACTTGTTACCTTTTAAATGATAGTAATTTCATTTTAGTGCAATCGTTGGTATGATTCTAATATCCTTTTTTAATTTTTATACCCCATCTGCAAACGTGTTTGCTTTTCTAGTATGAAATTCAAATTTATTTCGTTATTGTATTAAACCTTTTAATAACGCGCATCTGTCAATATTATATTTATGATAAAAAATTATATTCTTTGGTTCTTTACTCCGATATGAGATTTTCATTTCTACTTATATTTAGAAATTATAAAAAAAAAATATTAATTTGAGCGCGCATAATGTGTAGTAAGATTTTAA
This sequence comes from Argiope bruennichi, assembly GCF_947563725.1. NCBI lineage: Eukaryota > Metazoa > Arthropoda > Arachnida > Araneae > Araneidae > Argiope > Argiope bruennichi. The sequence continues at coordinate 55,462,456 of NC_079159.1, read as the reverse complement.
ATTCATATTTTTCAAACTTATCAAGCGGCAAATTTAAATTTTAGATAAACTCATTCCAAATTAATAGATTAATCTATTCCTGGCAAAGGTCAAATGTTTCGAAAACTAAATAGTAGCTAATACGTGTTTCATCTAGTTCAAATGGATGTAGCTCATGCATGCACAGCTCATGATTTCGGGACTTTAACATTTCTAGGTTTTTCCATGATAAAAATGAGTCGAGTCATAAATCTTTTTGGTACCAAATTGGTTAATAAAACATTACATTCCAGTAAATTCTACAACTATTTTATTCCTCTTATACTTACATATGTGTTTGTTTCCTTGGGTTGGACGTAACAAACCCAAGGAAAGTGAGTATAAGTGAGTCTCAAATTAAAAAAAAAAGAATTGTAGGCAGTGTAAGATGTGCTTAACTTAGAACTGTAAGTCAGCATTTACAATTTTTTTTAGAGATAATGATAAAAACACATGGATAGTTACTTCATAGAAAATGTCAAATAAACAGGTTGTATCTGCATTCATTCAGAAATTAAAAAAAACAAACACATCCAGACCGCAATTTATTGATCGCAATTTAAAATAAAATATAACCACATACGTACAACCAATTATCCTGAAAGAATAAAATATAACGGTATTTGAAATCATTACAAATGTGATATAATTAGAAACACTTTCCTTCTCCTTTCTTTAATGGATTCAATAATTTAAGTCGATTCAGAATATTTACTACTCGCCTCATATCCATACATTAGCTACAGCTGTTTTTCGATATATTTTTAAATAATAGGAACGGTCAGTAAATGTTTCTGCAACATACTAATGTTATGAAATTTTAAAGAATTTTCTTTATCATATGAAAAGAAATAATTCACTCTGAATTATAAAGAAAGCGATAATTCAACGCGAATTAATTAAAGGTTAATTAATTCCTAAACGTATCAGCCTGATTTATCTTACAGAATTAGCTTTCATTTGTTAACTTTAGGCAAAACATTTTACTGGGATTCAAGTTGGTGAAAAGTTTTTTATAGTATAGCTGCTTCTAAGTCTTTAGAGATAAGAATGATCTAAAAGAAGTGTATCTAAGGGATTTCTAAATGTATTAAATTATATTTTAGATTGTTTCAATTAGTAAATGCATTACTGAAGAATTACTATTAATCTAAATCTGTATACAGCTCCCGGAACATTTATTCATTTTTAGTAAAATATTCTTAATATACTATTATTTAAAATAGAACATTTTCATCTCTTCAGTAGTCAAACCAGCCGAGTTATGAAGTTTTAATATGCATTAGTTTAAACCAATTAGCTGTGATGACGTGACAATGAACAGACACATTTCTGAAGACAGCATTAACGTGTTTTAAAAACGTCTATGATACACGAAACTAATAATTCGATTAGCTTATTTGTAGAATAGTTGAATCGTTTTAACGTTTTTCTAAATAAGACAATTAAAATCTGGTGCCGAATAAAAATTTATATTACAACTATTGTATTATTTTCTTTCAACAGTATTTGAAAGCATTCAACACTTTTTTTATCGACTCAAGCAATATCACATATGACTTTTACGCCATTTAAAAACTTTTCTACATGCAAGTATATACTTATTTCGTGTTATTTCTAAATTAGATCATGGTTCACGATTATAGTGAACACTGCATTTATACTGCAAGAAATATGGATCAGTTGAAAGTGGGAAAACAGCTTTGGCTTAAAAAAAATTATCAGAATTTTCCCTAAACAGGATTATTTTGATAGATTCTATCTAAAAGTTTAAAGGAGGCGTGCTCCTCAAACTTGCCATATCTTGATTGATATACAGTAACTTGCCCATAATATCTTGATTGATACAGATATATTTTTTTTCTTTTTCAAACGCTAAAATGTCCGTTGTAGGATTATTTCTGCCTCTAATGGATTTCCTTCGAAAGAATTTAATGCAATCAGGCAGCCGCAAAGGAAAATTTTGTCTTCCTAACTGACATACTTCAAAAAGAATAACGAGGAAGATTATGACAACATAATTAATACAGAATGAAAACGAGGAGAGAAAAGAAATAATAAAGTAAAAAAGGGTAAAAAAAATCATAAAATTGAAGGGAAAAAGGTGAAGATGAGGACTTTGAACTTAGATATAGGTTCTGAAAAAAAAATAGTGAATTTACTTAGCTTGACATGGTTATATACAGTAATTCTGACGGTAAATGGTGCAATGCTTGATTTGTAAAATGTTTAAACAAGTGAAATATGTGGGACAAAAAAATGTGTCTTTTATTTACGCTCAGCATATTTCTGTTAGATGCAAATGTTTATGTTGATTGGTTAAGTACTCGTCATATTTTAAGTTATATTTAATAATTTTATTTTTATTTAACAATAAAATACCTGATATTTTTCCCCATAAAATATCTTTCATACTATTATTAATAAAAGGACGATAACAAAAACTATCTTTAAATATTGTATTTTTTTTATTATTACTGTACACTCCAGTTATGATCATATTGGGTTTGACAAAATATGTAATGGTTGTTTATTTTGGAAAAGATATTTACAATGCTGTAATCAAAAACACTGCTTAATAATTTTGTATATATATATAACGACTAAATAATTACATTAAAAATAGTAATAAAAGTCGTTAATACATTTAAGGGCATAAAATTATTAAAAGATGTAATGATAAGGACTTAACTCCTTCATTAAACACCAGTGAAACAATAATAACACAAAAACATGAATAGTAACTTTATCTCTGATTAATTTGACTAATAGATTGAGGATTTAGTGTTTCTTATTTAAAGCTAAATTAACTGTGGCAATTATGTCAGTGCATTTAAAAGACTGATTATTGAAAATCATAATCATTTCTATTAATGTTAAACTGCAATATATATAACTTGAAACCTAATTTAATCTACTCTTTGAATCTATTACCGCTATGCTATCAATTCTTTGGTGAATGTTTCATGACAGTGATTGCCTTAGAAATCCTCTTGCTTATTGGTTACTTGGTATCATATATGGAATTATCCTTAATTGGATTTGATCAACTTTGCGATGTTTATCTTTCATCTATAATACAGTATTGCCGCATTGAAGAAAGACAGTCGAATCTCCATGGCCGAATGGTTATGGCATTGGTCTCATGATCAAGAGTCTTGGGTTCGAATCCCGCTCGAGACAATGCGATTAATAGTATATGCAAATATGTGAATACTTAATTCCTCGATTTTATGTTTTCCTTTATTTCATGTTCCAGAAGATACTGGACATTTCTTTAATTTACCAGACACATGTTCTGGACTTTTCTTACTGTCTCCAGAAGAGTGTTCTGGAACTTTCTCTGCTTGTATAAAAGCAGAAGATTTGTCAGTTACTGTATTCTCAGTTCAGAGTTCAGTTAATAAATTGGTTTAACTCTACCTCTTGTGTGTGTGTGTGTGTGTCATTGAGTTCTATAGTATAGTTCTACGTGACAGTATAATGACTAACTATCTTCAATACTATATATATATATATATAATTTCGGCGCTCTCTATACCAATAACGTTAAATTGCACAGATGCATGTATATTTTTTAAAAAATGTATAAAATAACAATAAATAGAAATAAATATCCATATGTAGATACAAGTATCCATTTGCAGTTTAAAAGGATATCTATTTCTATAATGAAATGAATTTTGGCTTGTTTATTTAAAAAAATTAACTGAATATCATTGTAAATTTCTCAAAAAAAAATATTTTTTTACACGAATAAATCTTTATTAATAATTATTCTTGGAACTTTAGAAGATTTTCTTTCAATGCATACATTTATATGCATGGAATACGTGAATAAAATTTCAAGAGCATGTAAACATTAGGTTTTGAGAAAAAAGGCAAAAGCAGAAGTTTTCCGAAAATTTAAAATATTTCATTTGCTGATTCTCTAAAAATAGTGAAGTTGAGACTGAATGAAAATAAATGAGTTGAAAGAGATATGTAAATAGTAGAAGTATGACACGATAACTATATATAGAAACTAAGAAATAATGAGCTATAAATTCCTAATATGTTCTATCATCTGTGTATAGCAACAAAAGAAATGGCATGTATTTACGATGATAAAGATTTATAAAACAAAGAAAATTTTCTTTTGGCAGGCAATTTCTCGATTACTTGCTTTTTTTCTCTTTAAATAGAACATTTCGTTTGATTTCTAGACAAAAAAAAATGTACAATAGGAATTAAAATTTCAAATATATATATATCAACCCGCAGCAAAGATAAACTGACATGGCATTGCAAATTGGATTTTAAAGAACACATGATATGCCGTAAATATAGGATTTACGGCAAGCTCTATGAAAAAAAATATTTTTCATTAGATTTCAAAGCGAAGAATGCTTTGCAAAGAAATGACTGATATGAATAAAATGCTACTAAACGGAAGCGTATTTTTATTGTAAATTTACAAATATCTTGGGATGTCATGAAAAAAACATTATTCATATAAGGAGGATATATTTCTTGTTTAAATAAACATTTGCAGAGTAAATATAAATTTAAAAAAAATAAAAAGTGAAATTTTAGTTTTTTCGTTAAAACAATTATCAAAACATTTACAGAAAACTTTAAAAAGTAGACTTATGATATCTAAAATAATGTGCACCAATAGAGTTGGAATTTGATTTAAAAAATTGAGTTTTATTTATAAATTAAACTTACAAATTATTTGGTGATAAAATTTATTAAATGAAAAAATATGGATATATTGCTTAGAAACTGATGACATATATTTGAAATCAAATAAAGATTATGTATGTAAAACTTATGTTATTACAGTGCAAAAACTTAATCCTTGGTGAGTAAATTGTGATGAGATTGATAAACAAAGAATTAAATACAGTTTTTAAAAATTCTTTGGTATAGTTTAAGATATAACAATTTATTTAATTTAGCTATTTTCTACTTTTTAGGCCTTTTATAATTTATTATTAAAATACTATGGAATTCTAAAATTAAACACTTTAGAAATTCATTCGCAAAAGTCATTTAGTTACGAAAATAATTGTTTAATTAATGTCTAACATTTTTAAAATATTAAGAGAAAAGAGAATTTTTATCAAAAATTATGAATGAATCAAATTTGAAAAATTAGAGCTTCGCGAAGTGAGAGGAAGCTCTGTCTGAAAATTTAGGCATTATAAACATAAAATCAGTTCAGTTAAATATAAGAATGTTTAATAAAATTACATTTCAATTAGAAAAATAAAAAGAAATCATAAAATCATTCTTTTTCTTATTCTTGATTTTAATATATATTGAAGCATCACATGTTAATAGACGAATTCTATTGTCTTGATTATATTTTAAAATATTAAAGCAAATCATTAATGAAAAATTTTCTAGATTAATATTTTGGCTTGAAAATAATTTAGATTCTACAAAAGAAAGTCTATTATAAAAAGTTATTTTCTGAAATATTATATGAACATTTGAAATAGAAATGCAATTTGGAGCATATTAAATAGTAAATTTGCAATATTAATTCTGAGAATTTAAAATTTGCAAATAAGAGGAAAAAGATTAAAAATGCTTTACATGCAGGGAAAATTACTCTCCGAGATTTGTCTTTTTCTTCGTGTATTACCAAATTATCTTTATCTTCCTTGAGCTGTAACTTGTAGAATAGAATATTAACCCTTTAAAAATGTATTTATTACTTATACTACTTTTTCTGATCCTTGGTATTCAAATTAGGGAATCGTTACAGCTTTATACTTCTTCTTTAGCATTAATTTTGGTACATGTTGCCAAATTATCATCAGGTTGGAGGTTAGAATTGATCAAAAACTCACAACATGTATCAGTTTGAAATCATTGAGTCAGATACTATTTACGAAATGTTGACATATTACAATAATTAAAATATTTGGCTTATATTCATATTTTTCATTTTTTCTATTGACATCGATTCTTAATAACCATCATGTAGTCACATTAAGCCTAATCATTGCCACAAATATAGAATACACATTGAGAGAATGGAAAAATGAGATTGTTCCATTCACTCATGGGACCCAAATTCAGAATCTGCAATTGATAAGCTCACAAAGTCTTATCTTCCTGCACTAAACAAGGAGAATCATTTCCAACATTTACTGAGATTATATGCAGTATTTTTATGTCATTGAAATTAATTTCCCAAATCAATCTGAAAAAAATACTAAAATAATATTAAGATTCTAAATGATGGATCCATGCTAAAAATCTTTCAAAAAACTGTAATTAAACAAATAAATTCCTTTAAATTTTTACTTCAGATTTATGTGATTGAAATGAGGTTTCTAATGTTAGAAGCACCAAAGAAAATGAATAACTGCAAAATTCAAAATTTTGATGAAGAAAATATACATTTTAATTCATTAAAAAGGGAAATAGTAATTTCAACTAAGTTATTATGTGGCACGTCAATTCCAAACATAATCCTACAAGATTAAATAAAACTTTCTTTGGCTCTCTCTAATTAATTAGTTTTCGTCCTGAGAATTAACATTTGATCATGTCTAATTTCGCTTCCAGTTTCTTAAAAAAAAAAAAAAAAAAAAAAAAAAAAACTTACCAACTTACAAAATTTACCAAGTTTTATGATTCTAAATACACTAAATGAAATAATACAAAATAAAATAAATTGAATAATTTTCAAATAAATGAAATGAAATAGTTGACATAGGGGATAATGGTCTGAGAGATTTTCTTTAACCAACTTAAAAATTGATCGCGCTGTAAAAATGTCATTCTACATGAAAATCTATGTTTATTATATATTGTTACAAACCTGTAATGTTGCTTCCCAGCACGATTAGTACAATCAAGAAAGACCTTTATACGATCAGCTCTGTTAGGTGCTGATCGGCTGCCGTGTCAGTGATCTCAGAGCTTGGCGAGCAAACTTGGTGACCATTTTGCGACAAAATAGATATTACAGGAAACTTCCAGAATTTTAGCAATTGACCCATTAGAAATCGAGATATGCCAGGTTGGTTCCAAAACCCTTCTCGGCCCGCCACCCGGAAACTATAAAAGACATGCAGTCTCAAGCTGCAGTCAGTCAGAGTCGTAGACAAGTATCGAGTCGTCCAGATCATAACAAAGAAACGGCGGAATAATCCAGCGATGAACCAACGTTGTGTGGAACTCAAACGATTGATGAACTTAGCTGTGTGCCGAGTCCTGCCTTTTATTGTGGAAGCAGCATCAAGTCCTGTGAGGAGTAGCCAGTCTTTTAGTAGTGTGTCGGCACTTGGATACAGCTTAAGCGAGGAGACATTGGAGATTTTCGGATGTTTGGAGAGACCGTAGAGTGAAGCTACGAAGATTTCCTCTCCTACTGAATTCTGTCTGGCAGCTTTGTGTGTTGTGGTTGCTATAACTTCCGATTATTACTCGTGGGCTACTCTTCGTTGTAGTGTGTTGCCTGCATTCGTCTCGGATGTATATATTTGTCGTCTTTGTTTTAGTGTCTTCGTGTTTAAATAAAAATCGTCGTTCGTTATTGGGGCCTGTTGATTGCTTTCCCACCATACACCCAATATAAGCTATCCCGGTGACTTTACGGGCTTAGTAGAATTGGATTTCCGTAATAGTATACATTAGAGGAAGAATTTTGCGGATTTCATGAACAATTCAAACAATTTCTCGAACATTTTTTTGTTTGTTTGTTTAAAGAAGTAATATGAAGTCGAAAACTTAGATACTTAAAAAGTTTTTGGAAAGAAACATATTCCAATATGGTATTGCAAAGTATAATTTTTCGTTTGGCATTGTTTTTTAGTTTTATATATATATATATATATATATATATATTAAACACAAACTGAATTTTATACAGTTTTACAATAAGCCTTTGAAACTAAAATCAATATTCAGGCCCAAGGAATTCATTCACGAAGTTGAAAAAAAAATTTTAATGTTTCCTGAAAACTGGATTTATTGATAAATTATATTTTTCTGAAACTTTTCTTATTAAATTCTAAATTGTATAAACTTTTTTGTCTGTCTTTCTTCCAATATTTAATTTGGGTAAGCATTCTGACAGCAAATACATACTGAATAAAATTATTGCATCAAAACTTTTACATATTTGAAAGCGGTCGCATTTTAAACAAGAAACTGAATTCTCCTAAGATTAACGAAAAACAATTTGTAAGATAAATATATATTTTGAAATTTCTAAATAAATTAAAAGTTCAAAGCATCAGCATAATTTTTCAAACATATTTGAATAAAATCATGATCCAACATTCAGAGAACTGAGATCATGAAGAACGATTTGTTTCAAAAATGATATAAAACTTCTATTCATGATTATTTTTTTTATATTCTGATACAAGTTCATTCACAGAAACCTTTCATTGTGTGTGTTGTTCTTTAAAAAATGACTTTATCTGTATTCAGTTCACAGAAATAACATTTCTATCTATAATAGATTTATCACATTTAAATAAAATAAAATGTATTTTAAATATGCTTTTAATATTTAAAAACTTTAATACCAGCAGTTTTGAATTTCCCGATCATTAAGGTCTAGATCATCTTTTTTCAAAAAAGTTATATCCAAGAATAATTCTTTTATTTCTAAAAGGTTTTCACAGATTTTTTTTTTGAAAAAAGTGGATTTAAGTTCTAAATTTATGGGGTTTTCTTTGAAAATTATTTTTCCTAAGTATTTAATGATATATCAACTTCACAAGAACGTCCATTTATATATTTTTACAATATATATAAAATACATGAAATATATAATATGTATTATAAAATAAATTAATTAATTATAATTTTTTCAAAATATATGTGTCCTGATTATAGTTAAACTATTGTATGTACTTGACTTAATAGAATATCTTATTACTTTTTTTCTTTTTAATTTTAGTTATTTTGATATCATCTATATTTATTCTAACTTTAAAATAAATGAATGAACTGGAACAAAATTAAATAAAATTCTTTTTTTATTGAACTACAAGTCAATATTATAATCTGATATCAAGTAGCATAGTAATTTCAAATGATACGAAGTAAATAATTTTTTTTTAAACCCAACATTACACGTAATCATCCGTCTATCAACTATAATTTCATAGAATTTTATAGACTAGACTAATGATAAAATGAAAATTATAAACTTTATTGAAAAAAAGAAAGGGTTTCAATAATCGCCGAAGAAAAAAAATGTGAGGTTGGTTATATAAAACTTTGCTAAAATATTATATATGTATATATATATATATATATATATATATATATATATATATATATATATATATATATATATATATATATATATATATATATATATATATATATATATATATATATATATATATATATATATATATATATATATATATATATATATATATATATATATATATTCACTAACATGTTTCAAAAACAACAACAAACAGACTTATAAATTAATCCGTTTGATCAGAAATGAAATTACAGTTGTGCATTGCATTTTATTCATTAGAATCTCTACCCTGGAATGGACAAATAATTATTTTTCTCGTGGGTCATATATTCAATCCAACAGAAGACATTTTCGACTCTTAATATAAAAGGCACCCAGCAAGTTTTCCTCAGTCCATGGTATGTACATTCAGGTGATCAGTTGCGGAATTCCAGCGAAATATATCATTGATCTTCAAATAACCTCGTCATAAAATCATATTGAATTAAATTTAAAATATGTGGGTTCGGCAAATACGAAAGAAGTGATGTCGAAACTACTGATATACCGGTAAATCAAAATGCGATCATGGTCTTTCATATCTAAAGAGTATTTAGGTTTTGCATTTATTAATGCTATGGAAAAATTTGTCATCCAATTATGAGATTAAAGTACTTGTGTTGAGGTAAAGTGATATTTAACTACGTTTCTGGCTACCATCTCCATATTTCCCTCCGCGACGTTAAAAATTCTTTCATTTATAAATAGGGATACTTTTGCCTATGTCGAAATCAGTCTTCTTATCTCATATTTGATATTATTAATCATCCTGCCACATGTTTGCTCGATACATCTTTTTACAAATAATTTTGCATAGTGTCAATTTTAAAGAGAATAAATTTATACATTATTAAACTTAACCCTAATTCAGTAAAATTAATTTATTATTTTGTAAATGTAAATAAAAGGAACTCATAAAAAAGAATATAATTCACCTGAAATATGTTATCTTTATCAAATAAAACACAACAATTATGTAATAAGTATCGAACGAAGATTGTAAAATGTAATATAGACGTAAAGATTCTATTTCGTTTAGGTCCAAAATCTTTCAATGCACTGGAATTTATTGTTAATTGCATAATAAGTAATTATATGCTTCAACTATCATAAGGGGAAAAAATAAAACAAAATTAACATTAGAAATTTTGAATGTTTATATTACGAAGAAAAAAAATCATATTTGCTGCATTAGATGTAAAATGACCTTGTAGTATCTTTGTAGACAGAATCTAAGATTTTGCATTTTCAGAGAAATAAAATAGAAATGACTCTTTCTAACATTTAGAATGGCTATGTTTATATTGGATGCCAAAAATTACTTTTTGAAGATTTTAATAGCAGAATGTTCGGTAATTTTCTGTTTTAATTTCAAAAAATGAAACTAAGAATTTTTTCTCTAAGAGGTTAGTTTCTCCTTATTAACTGTAAATGTATTTATGCTTTGAGTGAATCATTTCAATTAAAAATACTTTGGCTTTTCTATTTTGATTTCATTACTTTTCAAATACGTATGGATTTATACGATATACATCTAGTTGATGGATTTATGAAAAAAAATCGTAATTCCTTATAGAAGAATTTTTTTTTCAACTTCTCTTCTATTTAATTTGCAAGACACACAAGGCATACATTCCGTGGCCTGCAATTTTATCTCAATTTTTGAGATAAAATTGCAGGCCATGGAATGTTGAAAAGATGTAAAATTTTACTTTTTCGCACAAAATCTGTAATGAATCTCTGCTTTTTTTGCATATATCTGTGACAAATATATCAAAAACAATGTAATAAATAATGTATTCGCAAGCAACGTACTTACGTCGAAACCGTGGAATTATATACAAGTTCAGGCTTTGATAAGGAAATAAGAAAATATCAGAGATCCAGTTTTAATCTGTCTTCTATGACTTCAATATTGTGTTTATAAACAGTTTGTCAATTTAGAAAAAAATTCTCCTTCAGTATTATTTCTATCTTCCTTGATAATTTTATATGGAGCAAATTATTACTTTTACATTATAATTTTATTTAATAATTCATATAAAGCATATTTTACTACTCTTAACAATATTAAATCAAAACATATTAGATCAATGATTTGGAATCAAGCTGTGCATGATGTAATTGTTTATTATTTTCCCCTATTAATGTTTTAACCATCTAAAATACAATTAAACACTAACATTTGTTAAGAAAATATTTTCTCTGCACATCAATGTTATCAATGAAAATCGTAATAGCGTAAATGATAGAAATAGAATTGAGGTTAAAATAAGGATTTGTTGTTATAGATCCAAATGATTCGCTCTCCGTAAGTTCTTCAATAATGTGGAGGAAGATTATTAATTTCCATGAAGAACTAGATGAATCTGGATATATTAGAATATATTTACAAATGTAGCAATATTAGGTTACGCAAATATTATGTAAAGAGACTTACTCATAATGTATCTAAGTTGTATTTTCCATGAAATGAGAAATTCTAATTTGAGGATATAATTAGAGTATGCATGAATTATAAGTAGCTACTTCAATTTCAAAGACTTAATTTGTATTCTTTATCTGGTTTAAATGTAGAAGCTAGGAGCTATAACGCCCACTAGTTTTTATTAAGTTAACTATTCAGTCTTCATCAATTGGTATTCTTCTTTGATTTATGTTAATAATTATAAACGATAATAATGATATGCATAGACGAATTGAAAGTCAGCGTAGAGAATATGCGATGCATTCAAATCGCATTAGTTTTGTAAAGCATATATTGAATTAATTAAAATTTTGATAAAACTGTAAATATAGTTTAATATTTAATAATTAATAGTAAATATAGTTTAGACCGATAAAAGTTATACAGAATTTAAAATTATACAGAATTTAAAATTATACAGAATTTAAAATTATACAGAATTATACAATTATACAATTAAAATTATACAGTTATACAGAATTTTAAATAAAAATTTTCATGAATTTAAAATTACTTTTAACAGAAAAAAAAACAATTTCATATACTAAATACAATTTCTATAAACAAACAAAAATTATCCCGAAATATTTTTGCAATAAGAAATTTGGAAAAAAAGAGATATTGAAATTAAATTTAAAAAAATGTTTCTCCGTTACTTACTGTAATATAAATATTCAATAGACTATAATGCACTTGTTGCATAACCTATCAACATTTGTCTGAGTGCCATATGTTTTTGTTGGCTCTTATATATCAATTCTTTTTCCAACATTTTGCGAGTATTTTGATTAAAAATTTAGTTTAGCATTAGATATCTAATAGAAATGATAACCCTTAAACGATGGTCTTGAAACATGAAGACGAAGCTCAGATTTATAAAAGACTTATTAGGGAGGATAAAATGTACAGAAGCATCAAAAACAGTTTACCCAAAAAATATCACTTCCCTAATTATAATTCGCCGTCGACTGAATCAGAATTTTGAATAACTTTTGTTATTTGAATAATTTCTAAAATCAATTCCTTTGACATTTTAATAATTTAAAATCTATTTTACTCCTAAATTTTTAATTATGTGTAATTACTTTTAGTGAGAAAATTATTGGAAATTGGTAAAATGTATTTGTGTGTATTAAAAATTCTAAGAATTTTAATTTCTATTTATGCAAAAAATTCCAGTGATTTTTCAAGTTTCATAATAATACTATAAATATTACTATATATTTATAATGTAACTTCAGTTATTATACAAGCATTTATTAATTTCAGAAATGGTTAATTTGAAATAAATTAATTCCATTTGTAATACACGGGAATTCCTTAAATTTTAATTTACTCCATATCATCTGCAAATATGGCCAGGAAATGTAAACAATTTCTTTTAAAAATCGTTTTCAAATTAAAGATAGCATTGTAATTCAAATGAATTATTTAAAATTAATTTTCTAATTTATAATTTCTTCTATGGAGGTGATTTCGGTTCTTGAAAGACCTTCGAGTTTCTTTTCTTTTTATTCCATTCTTAAGTCAGACAATTTTTACCATACATCACATTCCAGTCCATTTAATTTCAAGATATTTGTGAGGAGAAATAAAGTCTCACGTTTCAAGTGAAAAATGTAACAATCTCATTATACTTTTATTCATATATTAGGAAAAAATCTTACAATACCTTCATATCACTTTTTTATATGAGCGCTATTTTCATCTATTATTCTTAAGGTTTATCAGTACAAGTTCGTGAGACTGCTCAGTGTATTTTTAAAAAGTAATTCTCACTCATTTATTATTTCATTCTTAAGTCTTGGAACAAGTTTCCATACATTACATTCTCATTAAATTAACTTCATAAGATATATTAGGCGAAGTCATTAAGCTTAATATTTTTATAAAAATACGTTCTTCCAAGCAAATGTTGAAAAGATTCTAACTTAATTAGAAAATCCGTCCTTTATACCACATTTAGCTTTCAGGATTTCTTTCTTTTTTAAAAAAAATATTCCTTTCTCTTATACTACATTATTCCAAAATTTTAAAGGACATTGAAGAAATTAGTTTTTTAAGTTTACTCTAAGAGGAAACTAGTTTCTGTGAATATTTACGATGGAATTAACTCCTGGAGCCACTTTAAGGATCTAAATTTTCTTCCGGAAAAAGCATTAGAACATTGATTTAGGAAGGAAAGACAGCAGAAAAAATATTACCTTAATTAACCTTCTATTAGGACTTTTATGTAGTGAAAGGAAAACTTTTTCTTTTCATTTTAATCAATTTCATTTTGATAAATTACGGCTTTTTTTTATTTTTAGCATTAAGAAAAATTGTGTGTTTTTTTAACCAAAAAAGCTTTACTTGTATCTTTCTTTGATACTATTGAAAGAACTAAACAGTATTTTTTTTCAGGTTTTCATCAAACATCTAAATATTTTTTTGGTGTTGCTTTGTTTGGTTCTAGTATGTGGCAGTACGTAAGTGAAAGTTTTTTTTTTTGCTTCCATTATTTTTGCAACATCAAATATTTTTTATTTTTATTTAGGGTATAAACAGATAAAAAATTGGGAATTTACATTTGGAAATCAACTGCAACAACAACAAATTATCGGGAAATTAAAACACGAAATTAAAATTGTGAATAAATGAATATTGATATCCCTGTAGTAGGAGAAAGGTTTAACTAAGGTGTTATTAATAAGAAGGCTAGCTAAACTACCCAAGCATCAGTGTCTGATGGTGATTTAAAGTAGATGTAAAGTGCACTGTGTTATGAATATTTAATGGCTATTAAGCACTCTAGTGAGGTCGCTATAAAGTATGGGTCAATTATCTTTACCTCCCACTGGCTTACTGGGCGAAGGAATATCATGACATGGCTTAGAATTATGAAAAAAAGTTATTCTCTGGTTGTTCTACGAACCTATACAAAAACAGTAGGCATGCGTTGTCCTTAGAAATAATCAGTTCATTTCTCTGGATGGCTGCTAGAGACCCTCGGTTTTCATCCAAACGAAACATAAATGTGGGAAATTTTCCACTATAATTCCTCTAGGCTGATCACCTGACTTTTAACATAAGGTAAACTTTCAATGTTACCTAGGCTGTCCATTGCAAAGAAATTTGTTGGCGCATTTTCCGGAAAAACATTAAATTTAACACAAGAAACGTCCAAAGCGAAATACAGAAACAGTATTAACAATCCAGAACAAGAATTATGAATAGTAAAATGTAAAACCGGGAAAAGTTGCCAGTTCTAGAAAAAACTGTCGAATTTTGCATGCTTGCGAAGAAGAGGAAGCTTTATGCAATACAGGTCAGAGTAAGAAGCGTTTGCAATCCTTGTCATGTTTTATGTCGATTTTTCCGGCTGTAATGATGACGGTATCTTGTTGTGACGTTGAATGTCTTAAAGATCTACATAATACTTCATGTGCGGAATATCACACCTTATCAGTTATGATCTGCTATTGAACACACTATCCATCGACAAGAAATTTTGCAGGTGAATGAAGGTGGTCATATGGATCACCTTTCCCTATCTCATCCTGGACACGATTAACAACTGCTCTTATTGTGCAATTTCGTCCTAATCTATTCTTGTTTCTGTAAACTGAACTGCATTTTTTCCTTCAAACAGTGTATTGTTACTTTTTTCCCCTTACTTTTACTTAATGTGGATCGATGAGAGGGTGATCATTAACTAGTCAATAAATGTTAATATTGTTTCTGTATTCTGTTTTGGTTATTTTTGTGTTAAAATTAAGGTTTTTCCAGAAAAGGTGCTCTCTGTTGTACATTTTGAAACTTTTTTTCTTCTGTGAGTGGATCTCGTGCATAGTCTATATACCGAATTTCGTTGCAATCCGTTCACCCGTTTGCGTTGTATGAAGCTGTTTAAAGGGGAAGTTAATTATAACACCTTGTATATATATATATATATATATATATATATATATATATATATATATATATATATATATATATATATATATATGCCTGAGGGTGACCCTTGAAAAAGTCTTCAGGCCGGATTCTTTTTTAATATTTTTTAATAATTTTTTTGGTTTAATTTTTATTTGATTTTGTTTTTCCTATTAACTTGATTCTAATACTTTTGTATATATATATATATATATATATACACAAAAGTATTAGAATCAAGTTAAAAGGAAAATCAAAAAACCAAATAAAAATTAAACCAAAACAAATTATAAAAAAATAAAAAAGAATCCGGCCTGAAGACTTTTTCAAGGGTCACCCTCAGGCAGGGATTCAAAGAAAGGGATTTTTTCTGTGAGGGAAAACAGACATTTGTCTAATAATGATTCCTCGTGACCCGAAAATCCCCTGAAATTAAGCCCAATAACAAATAGGTAAAATACAATAACAAAACTAACAATATAAACAAATTTGTTTATATTGTTAGTTTTATTATTGTATTTTTACTTTGTAATGGTTATTTTCTTCTAATTTGTTTTGTTTTTTTTCCTTTCTGTTAAAATGGTTTATCTCTTGGGCTTAATTTCAGGGGATTTTCGGGTCACGAGGAATCATTATTAGACAAATGTCTGTTTTCCCTCACAGAAAAAATCCCTTTCTTTGAATCCCTGCCTGAGAGTGACCCTTGAAAAAGTCTTCAGGCCGGATTCTTTTTTATTTTTTTATAATTTGTTTTGGTTTAATTTTTATTTGGTTTTTTGATTTTCCTTTTAACTTGATTCTAATACTTTTGTAGCAATTCATCTGTGTTTTAGAAATAGCTGCAGTTGCGCTCTCTAAATACTTTAAAGTTTTTTTTTCTTTTTTTTTTGGTTTTAGTTTGAATAGGTAATAAATTTTAGTTGCGATTTCGAAACTGTTTTGTTTCGTTTTCAAACTATTTCTTACTTTAGATTGGTTATATATATATATATATATATATATATATATATATATATATATATATATATATATATATATATATATATATATATATATATATATATATATATATATATATATAGTATATATATATATATATATATATATATAGAGAGAGAGAGAGAGAGGAGAGAATAAAATAATATCTCCTATTGCTGCCAATTATTTGTGAGTGATAATTTTTTTCACTAAATAAATTACATTCGAACTAAATTTAATATATAATATCCATGATATTTTAAGAAGTGTCATCGTACAGCGCCTAGCGAAAAGAATTTTTTTTATTCCAAAAAAATCGTGCATTAATAGCGCGTATTTATTAGTCCCCTCAGTGTTCAATAAAGTCAAATTCGCCTTTAAATCTGTAAGAGACTGTTTTGATGTTTGTAAATCTATAATAGATACCAAATATTTGGTACCGCATGACTTCAAGAATTTTAAGGCATTTTAGCAGGATTTCACCTGTAGCATACATTTATTTTACAATATTACTTTATATTAAACAATATTTGTAAGATTGTATAATGTGTTGAATATTGAATAATATAATATGATATAATATCGCACAATATTGTGCAGCAGGATGTGCTCCATCGGCTTGCATAGATGAAAATATTTTATAACTTTTCTTTTCTAAACTCAAACAATCTTTAAAATTGGTTTTGATTTCCTTGTTTGTAAATAAATTTCTTGAATTTTATTAGTTCATTTGTATTCTTAAGTTAGCTGAATTTCAGATTTATGTCTCATAAGATTGGCTGTATTGTTGAAAATTTTAATTAGAATAAACCAATTAAAATCAGTGCTATTAGATTTATTTTTACTTGTTATTCTAATATAGATAGTAAATATAAAATGTATCCATTAAATTCCAAAAAGGTTTGTTTCAAAAATTGGTAAAATCTTTGTGGTTACTTTATCAATTTTCCAAATATTTTATTCATGTTATATTGTGACGGCAAATCAATGTGATGAGAAACATTAAAAAATATATAAATAAATAAATAAAACTTTATATACTTTTGGAAAATGTTACGTTTTAAGGAAAAAATTGGGACAAAGTCAACTAAATGAGAAAGCAAGTGTGAGTCTGACTTATCCATAAAAATTAAAAATATCGCAGCTTTTACTTGTTGTTAGGTATTTCATTTTTAATTCCTTATATGTAGGGACGAATGTCTTCTTCCTCACTTTTTTTTTAAATTTCTTTTCATTTCAACATGTGTCCGGAATCAAAGTTTTTCTACTAAAATATTTTTCTATCTTCTCTTAATATGTTTTTGCTTAGCCTTTTTGAAAAATTGATGCTGTCATCAATTATCAGGTAACTAATGGATTCCAGTGTGACTTTTTGATCAGTTCTAAGTATGTTTAGTTAAAGTTGTTAAGCATCATTAATGTTAAATAAGTTTTTTTTTTAAATTTAAGTTCTTTTACAACTTTCTTTTTCTAGCTTTAGATCCTACTCTAAATAACTCCTTGTAAAATAAAAAAAAATAAAAAATAATTAAGTACAAGTTGTTTAAGTAACTGAAATTCCTAAAATTAATCCACATAATAAATCTCCTTCTATCACCATTAAATTTTAGTGTCTTCTATTTCATAAATTAAAAGATTAATTTTTGTTATTGTTAAGACTATATGACACTCATGACAAAATCTTTTTTTTTAGTAATTTCTTGAAAGTTTACGCATGTCGTAAGCAATATTTCATAAACTATTTTAAACTTCCATTTAAATTTTTGCAAATTTTGAAGATATAAAAATTTCACTTTTATTAGTTTCTTCTATTTTTTTTCTCCAATTTATTGAATCAGAAAATATTGATTTTATTTATTTCTTTAAGCAAGAAAAGTTGTAATGTAGGCATAAATCCTTTCTTAATGTTTTCTTATATTTATCTCTTGCTTTATTATAAATATGCGTCAGTTTGTTTTATATTGTTTGTTTATTTATTTCAAAATAACTCGCAATAGGGACTCATCAGCTCATGGTTATGTTTTATTATAGATGACTCGACTTTTGTCCTCGCATTTTTGAATCATACATTCGAAATAAATCAAACATAATACATACATAATCAAAATACATAACTATATAAATAACAAACAAATTTTTAAAAAAATATTTTGAACTTTAAATTATTTTAGTAATTAATATTTTATATGTTTTCACTCAAGCACTATAATTTCATGGTTGGTACTGACATGACTAGTTCTATAGAAAGCTACATGAATGTTTACTTCCGTTATAGCTACTAATCAATCTGAATGCTATTGACTTCATTCAAATATAAAAGTATTTACTTTCAAGTTACAATATATTAAGCTTTGCTTATGTATTACAATACATTAAGCGTCAATATATTAATTTGTTCGAAGATTTCTCTATTTTGTCAATAAATGATATTAAATTAAAAATATGTATTACGATACACTCTAATCTAGGATAAGTAATCTAAATCGAGTGAGTGATACTCTTTGGAAAATGTTAAGAATATTATCATAACCTTTTAGAAATCTTTTTTTACCGTAAATAATAGAAATTAATGAAATTACGCATGCAATCGCTAATTTCCTGAGAATGGAAACTGTAATACTAATTTCTTTGACCACCTCGCCTAAAGTTGCTAGATTTTCATTCTATTATTTTTTTTGTCTTAATTGTGTTTCTTCATAGTTTGATATAAAATAGATATGCACAGATTTATAAACCGTGAATAATTATTGAAAAGCGGCACAGCAAAGATAAATAAGTTTCGCAATGCTCTACTAAAAATAAAATATTTTGTTTAAGAAACGAGTTTCTAGAAACTTGAGAGTGATTGCTTTTACAAGATTTTGGGCATTTAATTGCAAATATAAGATTTTAAAACGATTTAGTTAAAATGCCATACAATCTTAGATATTTTTGAGCATAATTTAAAGAATACAATATTCTTACTGATGGAAAATTCTTTTCTTTTCGGGCGTTCCATAAAAGACTGATCGTTAAAGGTTTTTAAAAGTATAATAAAATCCATAAATATAAGTTTATTCATAACAATGCACTGATTACAAATATCTATAGCTTCCTCCTTAATAACGATATAAAAAAATATTTTTGACCAAAATACAGAAAAAAGTTTTGTTTGTATGCTAAGTAATTGCTCTATGCGACGTATCTTTGTCACAATTGTAATGCCATATGATAGACACTTTTTAAGCAAGTTCACAATTATTAATTAAAGGCTAAATGCGAAATGAAAAGTATTATATATTTGTTAGAATATATCTTATTGTAGTCACTTGAAAATCAACAATTAGTTGCTTTCTAATTCATCTGTTAAGGAAACATGATGAAGCAATTATAAGACATCTTCTAAATTATTAAATCATTTATAAAAAAATAGTTTCTTAAAGAAAATGAACGATTATTCACAAATGTCATGGATCGTAAATACTATTCAAGTTTAATTGAGATGACATGCTGATTGATCATGAAGCAAGAGCATTACAGTATCAAATTATGATCTATATATACTTTCGCTTACGTTTACGCTACTCTTAACGATAAAAGTCATAATGATAATAATGCAATGAGATTGCTGTTGGCTGATCCTTTTATTGATAAGGATAAGAAATTACGTAAGTGTAGAGTAATACAGTTGCAAGAGATTTGGGGGAACTTTTATAAAATGAAATGAAAAGTATATCATTGATAAAAATCCTTATTCATTCAAAATTAATGTTTCGTTTTTTTAAGGAAGGAAAAAAAAATGACATTTTTTTTTTTTGCAAGAAACAATGTTATTTTTTTTTATTTTTTTTTTTTTTTTACCTTTTGAAAAAAAAAATGTAAGAATGCAGTTGTGATGTATTTTCGCAAATTATTTTGTTTAAATGAAGTTATAATTTTTGAAATATATTTATGAAGACTCACTTCATTACTTTGAGAGGTGTTTTTTTTCACACAAAAGAGCAAAAACTTACGATGTAAAACTTTTATATTCATTTATAATAAATATGAGGAAGACAGTAGGTCAAATCTTTGAGGAGTATACTAAAGCGAATATACAGTTTGATTGTTCTTCTATCGTTAATTTAAGAATATTACTAAAATTACTGCAGAATTCAAAAAATACTAAAATTATTACAAAATTCCAAACAACTATTTAAGTCGAATGTTATGATGTTTATAAATTGAAAAGGTTTCGACCTTTCATTGAAATGTAAAAAAAATAAATTCAAATTTAGATTGAAATTAAAATAATGTAAACCGAAATGAAATTAAAATATGGCAAAAATAAGAAATATACATTTAAACCTTTTTTTATGTTTCAGTATTAAAAAGAAAACAATGTTAGATTTTATATTTTTTCATACAACTCGAAAGAGTTAAAAAAGGAAAAAAAAAATGAAACTGAGGTGAAAACACTTGAAATAAAGAGAAATAGCTTGCTACCGAAGAATTCTCTTTCAAAAATGAAATGTGAGCTCTCATGCGAACAGTTTCAATGCTTTTAAGAGAAAATACTTTATGTTTTACTCACTAATAATGTACGGGTGGGGAGTTATATTCATCAATATAAAATGAAACATCCATTTCCTTTTCGGAATCCACACAATACTTGAATAAAGATGGAAAAAGCAGTATATTTCGAAAGGATCTAAAAATGAGGCTTTGATGCTCGAATATTTCAATAGAATAAAATAAATTTATTGTAAACATTTCTAGAATACACTCTTTTATTAGCAGATATAATGTTTTTAATTTAGTTCTATTTTAATTTTTATTAATTTTATTGACTTATTAGTTTTCTAATTTTTTTCTTTAATTTATATCTTATTATTATACAATTTATGGAATCTTGATAAATTTTTCAATTTCTCCAACTAGATGGAGCCACCTATATGCAACCAAAATTTTGTTAAATTGACAGATAAACTGATCATAATATTCTAAATATGATTAAAGGATATTTTGTGACTGAGATTAGAAACATTTAAAAAGACTACTTAGTCAAGAAGTGTCTGAAAAATCAGTACAGAGCTCATTCTTTCAAATATAGAAGTAGCCGATTAAAAATGTTTAAAAGTTTAGGTTCGTATATTTGCTTTTTACACAAGAAAGTAAATTTTTACTTCATTATCAGTCATTTTTAGTCAGAGATAAATTAGCGTTGTAATAAGAATTCTATTGAATTTAGAATTCTGAAAGAATTTTATATTCAAATTTTGCTGATGGAACTTTTTTTATTGAAAGAAATGAAATGCTACTAAATATGCAATGACATTTAAAAAACAAATATTTAAAATCAATTTAATACACTATACCTAAGAAAATTATACTGTAAATCCTGTACTCTTTGTTAAATAAAAAAAGGAAAATATAGCAAGTATTACATTAATAACTGAAATTGAAGACCAAAAAATAGTTTGTAATCTTGGCGTCTTCAGACTCGAACGTAATTATTTTCGAAACCATTAAAAAATCAATACATTTATCTAAAATAATAAAACTGCTGTTTAAATAAAATGCGTTTTTATTTATATTATCGAATTCAAGTGTTTAAAATTATTATATAATCTAACATCACTCATTAAATATTCCAACCCCCTTCATGGGGCACACGGATAAAATCTGAATGACCGTACTGCCGCAACAGCAGTGGTGGGAACTAAGGTTGAGTCCTAAGATCTTGTCACCAGTTGGAGGCATTCGACCCCTCCGCCATTTTTGTACCCACCCAGGTAGCGAGAACCAACCACCATTCTGGACGCTTCTTATCCTCAAATCAGAAATGTTACCTGTGAGGGTATATATTCTAATATATCACAATTCTTTCAGCGTCTCAGAGATCGTATTCAGTTTTGTTCAAGTAGCTATATTGATGAACAACATGACTTAATAGTCTCTCAATGTGAGTGACTTAGAGTCACTCTCGTTGATATGTCACGTTAGAGACTTTACAATTTTAAACATTTTTCAGTATTTTTAAATTTCTCTCGTCATCTATTATCTCCCTCTTCAGCGTTAACCCTCTGACTGCGTATATTTGAAAAATCACTATCTATATACGATGTTCGCAAATAAGTTCAAATATTTTTCAAACAAAGTGAACTGATACCATGTGTTCTATAATCGTAAACACACTAAACTACTCGATGCAATAGAAAATGCGGATTGCAAGCCGGGGAAATCGTGGGACCAACAACTGGAGAGTTGAGAAGTCAAGTTCTCTGGCCGTTTGGCTTTTAACTTAATTTCTTTTTCTTTTTGCTCTGTGAATTCAAAATATTTTGCGTTTATTTTCTATTTTATTTAAAGCTTTCTTGTTCATCCTCATTTTCATTGAAGATCAACAGCAATAGCTAATCAAAGCTTTTGACAGCATTTTAATTGTGGAATGATTTCTGTAGTAATGTAAGATCTTAAAAATATGTATTGGAATTGTAACTTTATTCCTAATCATTTTTTTTATGTTTTAGAAATGCACTTAAATATAAAGAATCTAATTGATATAAGCATATAATATAATAATGATTCAACAGCTTAAAAGTTAAAAAGAAATTGCAAATAATCGACGGCACTGAAAGTACTTCACCAATAAACATTTATAACGATTTTATAAATTACATTAAGTAAATCAACCATCTAACTCTCCGACCCGCCACGAAGGCACACGGATTTAAACCATAAAAACTGAATGACCGGATGGGCTGCGGGAACTGGTTGAGGAAACTGTGGTTGAGTCCTAAAGGCCGTCACCGGCCACGGTACAACCCTCCCCGAAGGAAGTACGTCTGGTCATTGATGGGAGGAGTCAGATCCCCCCACCTATTAGTGTACCCTCCAGGGTGACGAGATCCAACCACCATGCCGGAAGCCTCTCATCCTCATTTCGAGGTGCCCCCCTGGGGGTCTAATTACATTTGGTAAGGTAACATATATAAAATTATACATATTTTACGCATATATAATTTCAATAAAAAATCTTAATATATAACAATTAATAAATAAATATCACAAAAGTAGAGAATAAAATTTGATAAAGAATATTTTATAAAAAATGACATTTTAAATGTACAGAAAGATATGTTCAACATTCAAAAAATGATGTGCTTATATATGTGATTATAATAAATTCTGAAATTTCACTATTTGAGAGATTTTTCCTATTAATCAATGTTGCACACTCCTAAAAATTTGGATTTCTTAAAGGCTGTGGATAAGTTTCCAACTTTTATTTTAATGCTAGAAGATTGCTTGTCTAGACGAAATGTTATCAATGTCTCCGATATACTTGTTGCAGATTAACTAACAAAAGTTTTAATAGAAGATCTCTTTCGCATTGCCAGAGGGCTTAAGAAATAAATAAAAAAATATTTGTAGTTGGATTTCGATGTAAATATTTAGTTACAGAGAAGATTTTGTTTCCTTACAAAATGATAATAATGAAATCAAAAATAATTTCTAAAATGGGTTTGAAACAAATAGTGATACACTGATACAAAGTCATCAGATATAACCCACACTTCGAAAAAAGGAGCTCAATTTCATAAAATAATCAATTCGCCTAAACATAAATAACTAGATGTAAAATATGATTAAATTAACAATAAAATTATTAAATTATTAAATTTATAGATAAAAATGAATCGATCTCAAGATGATAAAATTCGAATTCTCAAATACCAAATTCAAAATAAAAATAATTCTGCAAGAAGATATTAACATGCCTCGACTCATTAAACTTTGTCAGCAAAACAATATGCAGTTTAAGATTGCAAAACTACATAATGCTCAAGAACACTAAAATAAAAATTAATTATTAAAATAGGGTTTAAGTAAATGGTAATCCACTAAAGGAAAAAAATCATTGCCAAATGCAGAATAAAAAATAGTGAATAGAAGAAAATAAAGAAATAGAGCCTCCCGTATACACATTTATAAAAACTTCCAGGTTTTCCAGTTCTTTTTATTCCCACATGCAAAGAAACAAGCGCCAAATAGAAATTGACTAAACACCAAAATAATTTTATTGGCATCTATAAACATTCTTATATAAAGAGATGTTCTGTCCATAAATGAATATGTAACTCCACACCCAATTGTCTTAGTATTAGTCAGTGATTAAATTTATCTGATATCTTCAATGACATCTTGTTTTTGATATTTAATGTAACATGTAAAGATTTGAATAAAATATGTTTTTGGATTTCATTAGGTTAGCATCTCCTTTCAGATGCCGACACTACACAAATATTTATTTATTCTACCGTTGGTATTCAATTAAAAGTATCGAGTTGGAAAAAATTGAAAAATAAGTTAATGTATTTCTGTTCTTTCAAACTGTTCTCACTGTAAGAAGTAAAATCACGTATAAAAATATAATGTTGATGATACGTAAACTGCACATATAGTGAAAAGTGAATATTTTCCTTTACATTGATAACATTTTAGAACAATGCATTAACTCAATGTTCTTTTTTTCCCATATTTTTTAATTGTTTACTTTTAGTTGCACGCCAGTAATATATATGTTGTTTCAAAATAAATTGAGAAGGCATTGTGATAGAACTTTTATTCCACAAAAATACCAGCAGAGCCTTATCATAAAGAATGGTGAAGGAAAAAAAAAGCAGAAGATAATACATTATCTCTACAGAAAAAGAACCGGAAATAGCACATGGATGGAGAAAAAAAAATACTTGCTATAAAAAATTCTCTTTCAGAAATACAAGGAATAAATTTTTTGAATTGTGTGATTGCTTTCAGAAGAAAGTTTTTTTTTTTTTTTTTGTCTAATTTACTAATACTGCGCTTGCGCATTATATAATGATAATAAAAACGGAAATGAGTGAAATACAACTTTGTGGATCTGTTCATTATTTCAAAGGTGCGGGGGAAAAGGGAGCAAAAACGATAAAACTAATTCCTTTTAATGTATGGCTGTTATTTAACTTCAGAATATATTTTTACAGTTTAAGAAAAATGCTGTTTCTCCCCTGATCATTAATAAGTATACTGAGATTATTAATGCAAGTAATACAAATATCTTTGTAATAAATGAAATAATGCTATTTAAAGAATTTACAAATATTAATTTGTGTTTCATAATTATAATCAAACATAAATCATGGTGCATTTTTTTGAGAATTGTTTAAGTGTAATTTTTAGAGAATTGTTTCAGAGTATTTTTTTACTTTCGAGCAAATTCTGTATTCTTTGTACAAAATGATGGATTAAAATAAATTTCATAAAATTGTAATACACTTTCCTTAGAGAAGTTCTAATAAACATAAATTAAATTTTTACATATATTGCGCTTTTATTTCTTTCAGCTAATAATTCATTACTACAAAAATAGTGGACATTTAAAATAAGTCTTTGCAATTTCTTTTAGAGATGACGCATACATTTGGAATAAAAAAATTCAGTCAAATTAATTAATTTAAAATAAAGCTTCGAAAATATCAAGGTAGTGTACTTCCATTGTGAGCACATAAGTTTGTAATATTTAAACAAAATCTAGTACACCAAGAAATAAATGAAAAATCTATTACAAAACATAATTTCCAGAAACAGGATATATATTAAATAAAAGAGAGCGAAACTCTGATATGCAAATATTATTTTGTTCCCTAAATTTCAAACGAAACACGAGTTTCATACATTTTGCATTTATGTTTCGAATACTGGCATTTTATTTATATTTTTTTCATACATTAGTATTTTATTCATAGAATTTTTATCGTAAGTTTATTTTTGAAAATAATCCTTTATAATGAATGGTCAAATGATAATAAGTAATGATCTTTATTATAATTTGTAGAAGGATGAGACTCTTTATAACTTCATTATGAGGTAGATGAAAACAATAGACGACTTTCAGGAACAATTATTTAATTATTTTCTAAGTTCCATATTTCAAAAGACAAAACAAACTCAAACACAACACTAACTTAGAATGCAATCTAATAATAAATAATTCCCATAATTCCTAGGAATGTACGTGGGAAACATACCTTGATGTAATAAGGTAACGCCATCTGTTGTATCAGAAGAGAAGTTAGTAGAGTTATGCAACCGCTATAAATTAGTAATCTAGAAATATTGATGTGGTTATCAGATTATATCATAATGGAATGAGATTTTATATTTAAAAATATGTGCCGAATACTTATTTTTTTTTAAATAATTGGATATAGAAATTAATGATCAGGATATTACAATGGATGTTTCCAGAGTCAATAAAGTCCCAATAAATGTTTTTATGTTAAAAAAAAATCTTGAGATAACTCATAGGTTGCAAAGTGAAGTACATATGTCCATTGCAGTGAAAAAATTATAACTCATTTAAAAAAAATTATATAAAATTAAATATTTTCAGTTTTAAACTAAGTATATATAAAATAGCGATGGCAATTTTAAACTTTTTGAAATTGAAACTAGAGACCAATTTGCAATCAATGTTTTAGAACTGAATCTCTCAACTACACTTTATTTTTACTTATAGAAGAATGGCGCTATATAGAAATTAAATAAAAATAATAAAATTTTGAAAATATTTTAAACATTCTATTGATTATTCCGGGAATTTTGATAATATGTATTGCATAAAAATTTAAAATTTTAACAAACGTCTTTTTTTGTTTTATTTGTATACGTCGAGAAAACAATTTAATAGTCAAATATTTACACAGAACAAAACAAAAAAAATATATAGTAAGAATGTATTTTAAATGAGAAAACACTTTGGCAGACTTCTTCATGAAAGCACTCTCAAAAATGAAATCTTCTTGGCATAAGAAATCACTAAGATAAACATGAAACAAGTTAAAAAAATAATTTGCATTTGAAAATGTCTTTAAAAATGTAACTTGATCTTTTTAAACGCTTTTAGGAGAAATATACTCTAGACACATTTTGAAATAATGTCATCTTGAAAGTAACATTCAACAATAAAAAAATTAAGAAAAGGAAATCCCCAACTCTCTAGAGAACACTTTCAAAGAAATCGAAGGATTGCAGATATTTTTGTAGAATGAAAAAAAGGAAAACAATATGACAATTGCGACACAATCAGAAAAAAGAAAAATAATCTGACAATTGCAACACAATCATTACGCAATGATATTTGCTTTGTATGTTTCTTATATTCATTGTAAATCTCTATTTCATGATTAGCAAATGTCGATTGAATCAACATTCGCTGTGTTGTCATAAAATATGCAAAAAAAAAGGTTAAAAATTAAATGTATTTTAAATATAGAATTCGTCTTTTTAGAAAGTTTGGCAACACATTATAGAAAAGGTTTTTTACATTGACAAGATATTATCATAGTTTTAAGGCTCTTTAAAAGTTAACTTCTTTTAGGAAGAATACTAATTCTTCCGCCGGCGTCCTGGCATAGGGGTAGCGCGTCTTCCCCGTGATCTGGGCGTCCCGGGTTCGAGTCCCGGTTTGGGCATGGTTGTTCTTCTGTTGTTCTATCTGTGAGATGTGTGAATGTGCCCTCCTGTAAAAAGGGGTTGTGCAAGCGAATGAGTGATGCGTGAGTAGCAAAGTCGTACTCTTGGCCCTAGCTGGCGCTGCTATAAAAAAATAAGAGACGTTCACCCTCAGGCTTAAAATCGCTGTCTTCGTATCAGCGGGCTTGTCAGTGGCAAGTGCCATAAGAAACAAACAAACAAACTAATTCTTCCTTAATCTCCAAATAAGATTGAGAGAACTTAAACTGTATAATGCCATTACATTTAGTCATTATTTTAATTGCACAATGCCACTACATTCAATCATCATCTTAACTGCATAATGTCATGAAGTTAAGATTGATGCTGATTGAATGTAATGCATACAGTTCAACGACCATTTCATATCAGTTTTCATTTTGATTCCCTTTCTAAGCGGTAACGCTATCCATAAATGACGAATCACATAATTTCAAAGCAGTTGAGAAGGGCTAGAAGTTTTTTTGTAAATCCAGGTAAAAGCAGTTGTTGCAACAATTACTCCAGACATGTTGATTATTGAATGCAAGAGATTCACCTTTCGGTTTCATGTGCATCCTTTGACGATTATCTTCAAACTGAACTCTTATTAGAAACTTTTTTCTCTTACCTTTTCATTTGACATATCATCAATTAAAATATCAGATAATGCATAGAATTAAATTTCAATGTCCATTTTAAAATACCAAAATGACAAAATGGGTGTCCTTGTCATTTGATGCCCATTAAATGTTGCCAATCACAGAAAACATTATTCGTTCGAATTGTTTTTTTATGTCGAAGAAGTGTAATAAATAGTTCGTGAATATTTTCATTTATCTTTAAAGTGAATAAACATGTAATGCTCTCAGGAGGTTTAAAAAGTTTTTTTCTAAAGATGTCCACCTTCAACAGAAGAATCATGAGCTGTCAAGACCTGTTACAAATGTACACAGGCTAAATCCGCAGCAATTATGAAACAAGACTAGATGAATATAATTAATTTAATCAGTTCCTCTCTTGCAGTGTAATTGGAAGAAATTATGCTATTGTCTTTTGACTTTTATGGGAGGTAATTTTAACAAATGAATTATTACTTTCTAAATTTTCTCTTATTCAACAAAACTGAGGTACTCAAAAAAGTTTATTAAATACATTTTTATTTTCACTCAGCTTAACTATTTCAATTTACATGAAATAAAAAAGAAAATGTTTAACCTTTTGGGCAAAATAGAACATTTCAAATCTATTTCATAAAAGATGAATTTCACGTAAAGTAAAGTATATATATATATATATATATATATATATATATATATATATATATATATATATATATATATATATATATATATATAATTTACGTTCTTTGCGTAAATAACAAAAAAAAAATAAAAGAATAACTAATAATTATGTTTTGTTCAAGATTGACAAATTGTGTAAGATATTGATTATTTTCTTATTGAGAAGTCTGTATCTGTTCTTCAACAAGAAGTAATATACAGACAGAAATATAACTAATTTAGGAATACAGATAGATATTTTTAAATTAAAATTGTATAGTTACCAATTTGTTTTAAGGTAAAAAAAATAAGACTCTCGAAGTTAAAATTAATTTTCAAGTCGAATATGTAATGAGATTATCTGTGTTTCTTCACGAAAATCTGGAAAATAATAAATTATTAAATCTTTTTGAAATGAATACATGAATATAACTGACATAACTAATAAATAAACAAAAAAATTAAATTATCCACTTAATTATTTTACTATTATTTAGTTACATTTGTTTCATGTTAATAAAATTGGAATATTTCAATCAACCCTTCACTTTTTGATTTGTTAGTGTTTTTTTTAAATTGTACACATTTAAATTTTTAAAACAATTGAATTATTTTAACTTTTTATTCAGATGATAGATTATTTCAATTAAATATAATTTTGAAACCAGCAAAACCATTCGATATTAAATTTGTTACACATTACTTGATTCAGTTACATTTATTATAAAAAAAATCTGTAAAACTGTAAATTAAAGATTAAATAATAATAATATTTGATCTTTATCTTTGATATTAACAATGCATTTGAAAAACTATTTTGATGCCATGATAAACTAATATTTATATAGAGTTTTTTTTTTCCTTTCTTTTCTTAGATTTAAGACAAATCTATATATATATATATATATATATATATATATATATATATATATATATATATACTGTAATATTCCCACATTTTGTAATTTGCATTTCCGGTCAGCTGTGTCACCACTTTTTAAACCCCCACATTGTTAAGTGCCTCCAGACTGCCAGATGGGGTCAGTAGAATCATTGCGTCTCATCATTAGTTGTGTCCAGATAAAGAACCACACATGGGTTTTTCGTCGCTTCAGGAAAATCATATCTTCAAGGGTGAAGAGTGCCAAACCGTTAGGATGGTCCATTTTATTTTTTTATCATTGTGAAGGGACTATAACCAACATGAGTTGGAGAAGGGTCAGCTACAAAGAGGGATCATTAACGGCCATTCCCACGATCGACTGGAGACCATTGAGGTAGGTTTGCTGAACAGCTATTGGGTGACAGGGAGCTCAAGTGACCCAATGTAAAAATAAGAGATGGAGATTTGACAAATAAAAAAAATGCGAGATTTTTTGAAGAGAAGAGAGAGTGCAGTGAGATTCGTTTTGAGAAGAATTCAGTGAAGCTTCGTGTGATTCGGGCTTCTGATTTAAGATCCACCCGATGAAGATCGGTGGATTCCTAGAGCTCCCCTGGAGTAACCGGACAAGCTAACAACCTGTTAGTTTTTCTTGTGATGTTATTTCACCGAATTGATTGAGGAACTGTTCATGATTGACTTTCAACTGTTGTGTAAATTTTATCAATCATATCAACTAGATGAGAACGAGTTGTTCTTGTGTACATATAAGGCTATAAATAAAGAAATTGTCTGAAACGCTACTGTCTTATTTGATCGGTCAAGATCAAGTCATTACAATACTTAGGCTCACATTTCTATATCAGAACTATTCATTTTATTTCTTTTTGAAATGGCTGTAAAAAAGTACTTGCTATCACTTTTGAATGTATTCTGGGTATCTTATAACATTTAAAAATATCTTTTAAGGAATTACTATATTTGTATGGTCAATTCTTTAATTACAGAAATGAGACAATATTATCAAATAAAATTTATATAATTCAATGGGAAAAAATATTTAAAAAAATTATAACATAATTTTACATAATAAAATAATAATTTTTCATTATTATATAAAATACAATATATTTTCTATAATATAATTTTTCACGATCCGCTTCCTTCAATTACTTTACAAAGTCATATGGAATTTTTAAAAATATATTTAATTTAATAATCTAAGAAGTGCGCTTTTGAAATAAAATTAATTTTTTAATGAATTTCTAACTTTCTCTTATCCAAAAGAGTTCCCCTATATTACGTCCTCATTAAATAATAAATCACCACTTCTTCATAATTCAAAAGACTTAGAAGTACAAGTCGCGAATTAAATATTTTTTTTTCTAAACTTGAACCAATCAAATAAAATTGAAAAGTGTCCAGTTTAGTGAGAAATTCTTTTCTTTATACCATTAGGGGGATTAAGGATTCTATTTTAAGATTTCATTCTTTCGATAAAAATAATTTTATAATATTCTGAAATTTTAAAAGTCATTGGCACCAATTAATATTTTTTTTGTTCTCAATAAAAGAACAATTTAAAAAATAATTATAACAGAATTTTGTTCGAAACAATTTAAATGTCTAAGGTTTCTTAAAACTGAATAAAAATTTTAAAATGAAAGGGAAAGTGATAAAAAATTTAAGTTGAATGAATCTTTTATTAGGAATTTTTTAAGTAGTTGGGTAAATTCTACTTGATAATTTTAATTAATCGCATTTTGATAAGTTTCACCTGAGTTTTCGCATATTAAAAAATAAAAGTAGATTTTTTTCTAATTCCTTTCTTTTTTGAAATTACTAAAACTATTAGTATCTTTTTTCATTGTTTTGCTAATCGAAATTGTCTGTACTTTTGTTCGTAGGATCATATTGAATGCAACACCTTGCAAGAGGCGATTCTTCCTTTTTTCCATACAATTTCAGTTGAAATTTGTTTACCTTTTAAATATAATAGAAACGTAATTAATAAATGGGAAATGTGTTTATTTTTATAAATATAAAAGAAACTTAATGAATAAATCGGAAATTTCTTTACTTTTATAAATATAATAGAAACTTGGTGAATAAATCGGAATTTTCTTTTTTTACTTTCATAAATATAATAGACACCTAATGAATAAATCGGAAGTTGGTTTTGTGGAAAACAAAGCCGAAAAGAGAAATACTCATTTTACCAAAAACGCATATCAAATGATAAGAAATTCTCTATAATAATCGTGTCTACATCTAGAATAAATCTACAGCTATTTTTTATTTGTTTCTACTGGACAGAAACAACACCTGGAAACATCTCAAAAGGTGTGATCTTATTTGTGGTTCTGCTCTCGTGTTAAATAAAAATGGGAGAATATCATTTAAATATCGCTTAAAATTCTTCAAATTAAGTTCACGGAAGGGGCTTATCAGGATTATGATGAGGTAATACATTGTCATAGCTGATTCATTTATTTCCCTAAACAGATTATGGATAGAGCGCAGTTCATTGTTCAATACAAATCAATTTTATTTCTCATTATTTTGAAAATAATTCATTATTTACTAATGTATCTAGTCTATCTAGCAGTTTTCTAAATATTTCAAATTTAGTCTGATTTAATTAAATATTAATTACATAGTGACCGCATATATATCAATAAGTCTTCAGATGGTAAATGTCTTTATCATAATAAGTTTAAAAGAGAGAAATATTAAGTTAGAGATTGCAGAATTATATTATATACGAGTTTTGTATGTGTGTACCTTTTTATGTTTTAAAATATTCCACAAAAGAAACTTTGTTAAAATGAACCATAGTTACACAAAGTTATTTGAAATAGTATTAAGATATTTCAAGAAAAAACATGTCACCTGTATGATTCAATTAACAGCCAAAATAATCTCCAAATTGCATTTTACTGAGAACACATAATATTTTCAGCAGAATATACAATATTTTTAATCTAATTAATGTTGAAATCTTTTCTCAAAGCTTAGATTTCATGGTTTTAAAGGGAAAAAAAATCACTTACTTACTATTAGATGAATATAAAAAATAATCATGTGCATGAAAAATCGTATATTTCATTTACTGATATGTCACTCAAAATGTATCTGATTTGAATATCTATGATATCAGTAAAAAGCTGGCATCTTCTGCTTAACAATCTGTGTATCTGTAGCAAGATGGCATCCTAGATTGGTATTTTGATTGTCCTAAGAAATGAAACCAGAATTAAGGAAGAAGAGCCATAATACAAGAAAGAATTATCTCCATCTTTCGTATATACTGACACAATATAATGCGTTTTATGCTTTGTAGCAAAATAAATATGCATTTTAAGAAGCATTCTTTTCAACCGAAATTTTCAGGAAGGTTTGATATTGATTTACATATTTTGATTGATTACATTGATTTGATATTGATTTATCGGAAGCTTTTGCTTTCTTGAATTATCGCTTATAATGGAAGCTTTCAATAGAAATCGAGAAACGGTCAACCTATCTACGGCATTGACCCATATTTTTGCATATCTACATTCCTATATGACAAAATATTCAGATGGATCCATCTAGATATTTTTATTTTCCAAATTTTCATGTTCATTTTGCACTTATGATTCCCATAAAAGGATTCCATCCTAATCTCAATCTAATTTCAAAATTTCGTATAAATACATGCAAAGTCTCAACTGTATTGTTCAATGAGGTTTCGATTTATTATCTTCACATATATATAAAATTCGAAAAATGTGTTCTGGTAAATATATATATATATATATATATATATATATATATATATATATATATATATTTCATGCACTTGTTGGAAAGGAACTTCAAATTTAATATTTATTGACTTTTAATAACTTAAAAATATTTTTTTAAATTAATAATGTTTAAACTATAATTCTAACAATTTTTTTGGCATCTGCTACTTATTTATGAAAAATCCAATTTGACATCGCTCAAATTGAAATTTTTACCATTTTATCGGCATACATAAAAGTCGGTACTGAAAAAAGGAGCTGAAATGCAAACTTTGAACTTGAATTCAAAAGATTAAAGAAAAGCTGCTTATGATTAAATACACTATTTTCTGGAGCTGTCGATGTCAGAACTACTTTCTAAAATTTCGACCGTTCCATTGAAAATTTTCGAACATTTATGTGCTTGTAAGCGCTCTGACAGGAAATAAACATGTAAGAAAACATAAATAAATAAATACGATCCCCATATATTCTTGAGAAATGTCACGTTTTAAAGAAACTGCCGAAACTTTCAGACAAACAAAGGAAAAGTTGGTCTGTCTCTACACCTCTTACAAAAAAATGAAAATACATTGAATATATTTTTTGTGCAGGTCAGTTTAGCACAACGTGTTTTTTTTCCTACATACTGCCTGCAAGAGAGAATTTTTTATTCTAACTTATCATATTATTTTTATACCATTTTTTTCTCAATACAGAAAGGGCATGATTAGTGAGTTAACATTTTCGAAGTAAACAATTTCAGTTTTTCCTTCACTTTTTATTATTTCTGTTTCTCATAAAGAAAAAAAATGTGTTGATATAGGTTATTATGGAGTAATTAATGATTTTGTAGTGAATTTTTATTAAAAAAGTGACAAATTTATATTTTCAAACAAGATTAATATTTAATGTAGTATTTCCTTTCCGCTGTTTTTCATGATTAATTTCCTTTTCGTTATTGTGACTTGTTAATTAATAACTCCAATAAAATTGAAAATATATCTTAAAATTATTATTTACAAAACTTACATTTTTGACAGAAATATCAAAATGTTTCCAGTTGTTATATCATTAACTGTTAATTTTACGAATCGATTTAAAAAAGAAAAGATTTTTCTTATCCAGAAATAAACAATAATTAATTATCAGATTATAAAATGTGTTTATTAGTTTACTCGAAATTTTTCAAAATTTCAATTTGTGTGTCTAATTTAATATTGCATACTTCCAATTGAATGCCTTGTAATTCCTCGTCATTTTTTATTTTATATTTATATTAATTTTAATATTTATAGTCATTTTATATTTATATTCCTTTATTCGTCATTGATATATATATATATATATATATATATACCTTCCTTTCAAATTTACTGACTTATATATATATATAAGTCAGTAAATTTGAAAGGAATTTAGTCAAATTTGTTTTGGATGGTGGTTAATATATAATAAAACAATTCTTTTCTTAAATTATTTTATTTGTATGCTCTCAGATATAGTATTAAAATCTCGCGCGAAATGTATGATTTGATTGAAAGAAGTTTGGTGGTGCTAAAAAGATTTATGATTCGGAGAAAAATACATAATATACGTTAAATTCATGCATTCAAATTCTGTTCAAATATGTTATGACATGGCATTCAGATCATACAATAATATTCAGTCATTTTTAAGAAGAGGGAAAATGAAGACAAAGAACTTTATGCAAATGAAGATAAATCCTCAAAAAAATAAAATCAGCTCATGCGTTGATAATTGAAACTATAAATATATCAGAATATGAAGATTGAAACAGAGGTGTCGAACGCCTTTATTTGAAATATGATTTAAAATCGTATTTAAGCTCAATGATTCCATTTAAAACAATGTTTAATAAAAAGTTAAAAATAATTCTGATTATAGAGTTCCAAACATCTATGCTGAAAATTTCAAAAATGTGTAAAAATGCTATTACTTTATTCTTACAAAATACGTTACTTTACAAAAAGATAATGAAAAAATTCGAAAGATACTGAAATCTCTTGGTTAGCTATTGGATATAATACTTATACATCTAAGTAGGCAGATAAAGTCTGATGAAACTTTTAGAAATCTATTCAAATATAATAGTATATAAATTATTCTTTTATTTCAGACATACATGACATTTATATGATTAAATTTTTTTTCTTTTAGAAAATCTTAAAAATTTTCGAATTGTTCCGTTTATTATTTATTTTCTCTTTACTAAATTAAAATTTTATTTTGAGTGCCGTTTGAAAATTATATTGAAAATGTAAAAACCATTGGAACAAAGATGTGACCAATTGAATAGTTACTAAATAAAAATTTTAGGAGATTGCATATGATACAAAATTCGAAATATTTACTCACATTGTTTAGTACCCAGGCATTTCAAAGCAAGTTGAATCCCAGCAGATTACTAAAAAGGAACCAAGACAGACAAAGTTTCAGAAGCCAGAAATATATATAATAAAACCTATAAGGCCGCAATACATTTAAAAAGTAGAAGTCACTTTTATTTGAAAAAATGTAACTGAATAAATTGTTTTGAAAACAATTTTTTATGTAAGGTATGAGTAATAAATATTACTATAAATCTTTATATCTCTTTGCAATAAAATGTTAGGAAAATTATCGCGCATATCTCTGTGAAGTAAATTTTTTAAATCTAATGTTTGGTTTGTCTGCATTGTATTAAGTTTAGATTACTGCTTTTTAAAAAACAATATATATATATATATATATATATATATATATATATATATATATATATATATATATATATATATATATATATATATATTATAGATTCTGAACAATATATTCTTTGAAAGCTGTGTGAAGGTTTAGTGCTACTCATATAAAATATATTATTGCTATATATATTTATTTGGATTATAAATATTTTTATTACATATATTGAATTTTCTTAATTCTCAAATATTATATAGAAATGCAAAAATTAGTTATTCTTGTAATAAAATTTAAAATTATATAATTTTTACCAAACATAGGAAGAGTTAAATAATGAAATAAATTTTTTGTCAGAATGAATTAAAATTATTGAAGAAACATATTTAATTTTTAATAAAAATTGCTCATATATTTGATTGAAAGGATAAGTATGATTGAAAATCCTCTCTATAAAAAGAAGAAAACTGAATAAAATAGGTAAAAAATAATTTGGTATTGAGCAATCTTCTTTTAACAATGAAGCGAGCGAATTCACCAATTCGGTTTGACTGCTCTTAAGTGAAAGTATTACTCACAACTGCTGTGCTTTCGCACTCTGCATTCATTAGTAAAAAATGAAGAGACTGAATCTTCACATTATTTTGATAATTTATTTAATAGTTTTAAGAGACAAAAGAAAGATGAGCATTCGTGTGAAGAAGAAGAAAAAATGGAACTATTAGTTTTGTGAATTACAACTGAAGCGGGTTTAGGCAATCAGGAGCCTTAGGCACTTCCAATTTTTAATCAAATGGTGAATTTCGCTTCAAATTAAAAAAAATGAAGGAGTTTCATTAAATATGTTTTAAAATAAATTATTTCGAATTAATATGTTATTTTAATTAATTTATAATTAGTAATTTTGTAAAAAAATAATAATTTTATTTTTGTTACTATGACTAATGTCTATGTGAAATCTAGTTTTGTACAACTATTACTCTAACAGCCACTATGGGCTAATAAATTCTGTAATAACTAAGTTAGTTTAATGAAACAAGCAGGGCTTTACCGTTACACTTGAAAATGCGTCAATACTAAAATCCACCAGATTTATATATTTAACAAATTTATTTGTTTGACAACAAGTTAATAGAAATGTTTTTAATTGACTTATGTGATTTCCACTTCAGTTTAGTTCATCCCAAACTGCCTGTTGAAAATTATACTACTGCGTATCTATATTAAAATTTAGGTAAATCATATATATATATATATATATATATTATAAATTTATAAATTCCTTTATTAACATCTACTAGCTACGACCAAAGGTTTCGAACATATAGTACGAGTAACCTTGAAAATAATGCGAAGCGGGTGAATAAAAAAAATCTTAAATGTGATGTTGATACAGTATCTGATCACTTCTTGAGTGAAGTATTTGATAACATTATCCGATTGATATCAATAAAGGAATTGTCTAAAGTCATTAATATTTTTATGATATTCAGAAAAAAGAAACAAAACATAAATATATTAAAGCTATCAATAAATTTTTGAAAACATTTATATTAAAAAAATTATTCACTGTGACTTATTAATAAATATTTTTAACATTTCGTTTTTTTAACCATACTTAAATCGTATTTTAAAATTTGATTTAAAATGCTGCATGCCTGGTTTCAAGATATCAAATGATTGACACCATTTGGCTTCGTACTTGAGTTTTCTTCTAAACATTCATTTTCATAGGAATCATCATCATTTATTGTTTTGTATTTCTCCGAAAAAATTCCCAAGTCTTCAGAATTTTGTGTTTA
This sequence comes from Argiope bruennichi, assembly GCF_947563725.1. Lineage (NCBI taxonomy): Eukaryota > Metazoa > Arthropoda > Arachnida > Araneae > Araneidae > Argiope > Argiope bruennichi. The sequence goes on along the minus strand of NC_079159.1, from coordinate 55,423,867 downwards.
AGAAGTTAAGAAATTTCCGACTGTGTCCCATTATAGTTTTGGTTCAGCTAATTTAACTCTCACATCCATTAAGTCATTCAATTCTGTCTGTAACAATCAAATCAATTCTTTTACTAGTTTTGTGCTTTGATATTTCAATGATAAGCAACAATGATTTATGGTTATTCGATAGATTTCAAGGTACACCTGGGAGCATAGTTATCCGTTTAAACCAATCCAGCCAACACCTCTCCAAATAAAAGAATACGAGTACCATCCCATTATGGAAAAATGACTCCTAGAAATCATTGGCACTGGTTGAAAATGAATAATGAATCATTTCGTTACAAAACAGATTATATTGGCCGATATAGTGATCACATTAAACGACAATTTTCATATGTATTTCAATATATAGGTTCGAGAGCACAGAAATTGGATAGTATGAAACGAAAATATAATTAACTGAGGTAACCCAAAGTGTCTTCCATTATAATAATAAATTCTGGTGGAAGTTGTCTCCCCGAAACATTCTCTCATATCTTCAATAAAATTATTATCCACCTACCCATGGAGAAAAATGCAGACTTGCGTAAAACCACTTATTCGGTGTTTAATTTCTTAGATGAAAATTATGTGCTTTTCAGTACAGTATACTGGTTACGAAAATTCGATCTATGGCGTGAATCTATTGATTTTACTAAATGGAGTGTACAATATTTGCCGATTTTTTTTTACCATTAATCGTTGACATGAGATCAATACACAAATAACAGAAACTTGCTATATGTTTTGAATACGTTTCTCCCGATCACATAAAACCAAATTTTGGCACAAAATAACTATTGCAATTAAGATACCAAAGAGTGTAAAAACCGACACATGATTAACTATTTGATAGATTTGGTTCAAAATTTGATACAAATGTATGCTTTTGATTTGAAAATGTGAATCCTATTCCACTTATCTATGTTTAGTTATTACGTTTACATTCACGTAAAAGTATAAACGCTCTACCACCACTATTCTCGGATGACGTTGATTATTTGGTTCCAAAATATACTTCCTAGACTAATCGGTTCCAAATACGATATGATCTACATTATAGATACGTGTAACATTAAACAGGAAATAAAATTTCTCTATCAAATTTTATTTCGCTTTTTACGTTATATTTATCTTTTTTACGTTATACTTCTCCAGCTCTTACGTTTTATATTTATTATAAAACGTAATACAAAGGGAGACTTAGATTGAATGTATATCGTTAAAAATTAGATGGAAACCCACAATTTAAAGTAATCTATATACTAAAATTCATCCATCTAGTACAAATCCTTTTATCTTGTTCACAGACTTACATGTGACTCGACTCCGGACAGATTCTAAAATGTATTTTTCGAACTCTTTGAGAGATCAGAAACATGAAGATTCATTAAAAAATCGATTTCGAATTTGTTTAATAATTGCAATATATATTTTCTTGATATATTTGGCATACAAGAAAGAATTTTCTTATCCTTAGTTCTTAATGATAAAAAGTGAATTAAATAAAACTTTTCCCAGCTTCCATAAATATGGAAATAGTTCATCTTCTCAGACAAGTGTTATTTTTCTCACATACATACATTGCATATAATCTTGATGTATATTCGTAGTAGAGAAGTTAATATTTACATTTAAACTTTATTTTATAATATTCAGCTCCACAAAACAAGCTCAAGGAAATTCATTGAAGCCATTTCACTTCTCGGGTTTATTATGAGTAATTTACAGCTTCCATCATAACTTAATGCGATATTATTGCATCCGATTCGGCGTGAAAATAATGACATTATAAATAATGGAATAAAATACGAAATCAAAGTATATCTTGTAAATATTACCTTAATTCCAGTTATATCCTGTAAATATTGCATTAATTCAATTTAGCCTAAGCTCTTAAGATTATTGATAAAAACTTTTTTATTTTGGGAATGATTCGAAGATATGATAGTTAAGTGTAATAAGAAATTTAAAGAAAATGTCACATCAAAGAGTATGGACGAAAGTTTCGGAATGATGGTATAAGGTATGCTAGCTATTTATCTAAATTTCATTAAACGAAAAATAAAAGAAATTTGATATTTATTAGATGAATTTTTGCATTATGATCAAATCATTTGGTAAAATATAATAAATTTGCTTCATTCAGTAAAAAATTCCTTGCGCTCTCTGCACTTGTTCTTTTTATAGTGCATCGTAGGATGAAAATGAAATAACCCTCGCAAATTTCATTATCAAGTCCAGAATTGTATTTTTATCTCTGATGAGACATTCACTTAAGCTGTATTATCAATGTGCATGATTCATGGTGAAAGCAATTTGCGTCATTTTCGTTTCCCAGTGCTCTCCCACTCTTCCTTGCTATTTTATTCCGTGTTTCATAGATATTTAGAAAAAAAGAACATTCATTGTTAGACGTCCATATTCTCTAAGCAAGTATTTCAGGAGAAAGAAGTTGAAGATACGGTTGAAGGTAATTCAAACCCAAAGCAATGTATAATGAAAAAGTTAAGAATATTTATATCTTTCAATATTTGTGAAATTTAGAAAAAGCAGCAGGTTTCGCGTTGGTTTATAGCTTTAGACGAATTAACGATTTGGTTTCTAAAGGTATTTTTAAAAAGAATCTATAGTATTAGACCTAAGATGAATACATTTATCTTGAAATAATAATTCATAATTGATTCAAAGGAATTCAAGACATGATTATTTAAGGCATGATCGCAAATTTATATGCTTCGAAAGACTTCGTAGAGATAATTTTATTTTAGTAACAGACAACTGGGACAAGATTAATGACAGTTATTTGTTTAATACAAAGCAAAGTGCACTATTTTAAGGTAGATAGAGTTTATTAACATAATATAGGCCTCAAAAACTGGTTACTCTCTTAGTTAAAATTTGGATTACAGATTAAGTTCGGTAAAATATTTGCTGAATGTATTTAGAGCATGTATTATGAACTAAGAATTCTTTTTAAATCTTTAAAGATAAGTAAATATTTATGGAGCAGACAGTTTCGTTGTTATTGTATAATGGAAAAATAAAAAATTAAACTTCCACAAAAAAATATAGTTTCTAAAAAAATTTGATAAATTTGTAAATTAGAAATGTTTCTAAAAAAAATAAACTTAAAATCAAAATAAGTAAAATAAAAAAGAAAATTATTTTTTGATAAGAAAAAAAAATATCTGACTGCTCTACAACTTTATGAGCAATTTATTGCGAATTTAATTATTAATTTTCAAAAGTCGAGGAAAAAGTAAAGTAAGTATAGAAATATTGAACTGCTGAAGGAAATTGAATATTGCGAATGTTCTTCGGTTTACATGAACTATTTATTGAAAATTGAAAGAATTATACATATTACCTGAGAAAGATAAATTCCTTAAGTGCGTAAAATTTTCGTGTATACAGGATTAAAGAGAACAGAAATTAATAAAATTGAGTAACACAATTCAATTATCAAAATAAAAATTTTAAATTATAATTTGGAAAGTTTAAATATTCTAATCCGATATTTTCACCAGTTTTATGGAACACATAGAACTCAATACTCAAGGAATGTATAGCAAAATGTAGTGAAGCCTGAATGCAAGAAAGAAAAGGAAAATTGTTTAATCATTATCTGCTCTAGTTTCTAGATTTATCGATGGTAGAACTATTTCTTGAACTTTCTACCGATCCATCGATAAAAATTTAACACCTAAGCGCTTGTAAGAACTCTGACAGGAAATAAACATGGAAGAAACCATAAATAAATAATTCCCATACATTTTTGGGAAATGTCACGTTCTAAAGAAACAGCCCAAAACTTTAAGACAAACGAAGTGTAGGTTGGTCTGCTTCTATATAAAAAAATGAAAATGTGTTGAATATGTTTTGTGAGGGTGGTTTTAGTAAAATTTTCTTTTCATGCTTCTTAGCATTTCCAACATCGAATGGTTTTTTTTCATCGTAAAATATGTTTTTTCTTCTTCTTTTTTTTTCATAGAAAAATAAAGATTAGTGAATAACTTTTTTCAATATTTTTTTTTGTCCCTCTTTCTTATTTTATTTTCTCCTAGAGAAAAATTGGTGTTGATATCGGTTATTAAAGAGTAATTAATGGTTTTTCTGAGGTTTTTTATTATTGAAAAAATGATAAATTTATGTTTTCAAACATGAATCATATTTAATTTTTGATTTTCTATCTGCTGTTTTACATGATTACTATCCATATCCATAATTGTGACCAATTTATTAACAACTCTAATGAAACTGAATGGTAACTAATAAAATAATTATTCACATTACTTGAAACTTTTGAAAAAAATCATCAAAATGTTTTCAATACCTTATCTTTCAAACACTGATAATTTTAGACTTCAATTTCTCTCTCTCTCTATATATATATCTATCTATCTATCTATATATATATATATATATATATATATATATATATATATATATATATATATATATATATATTGAAATAAACAAGGATTGAATATTATGTTCCTAATTTACAAATTGTGTTTATGAAAACTGAAGGTCCCTATGTTCTCAATTTCTAAACTGAAGGTTCCTATGTTCCTAATTTACAAAAAGTATTTATAAAAACTGAAGGTACCAAATGTACATTAAACGAAACTACGATGGGGAAACGAGACACCTGAATATCACTTGAAATTTCTTCCCTTTTCATTAAGTGTGATTGATTGAATACCTGACTTGCGTGATTTATTCCTTACAGACGCTCGTCCGAAAGGATTTTGAGTATAGGTAGGTTTTCTGAGAACATTAAAAAGATGTTTAGCATTAAAGAGAACATGAGAACTAAAGAGAACATGAGAACATTAAAAGATCCGCATATCAAATTAATAACCATCAGATACGATCGACCATCTTTTAAATATCAATTTTTTAAGAACATGAGATGACATTAAGGTTTTTAAGTAACGTAGTAGAAAATGTTTCTTATCTTTAAAAAAAGAAATTCGGATGTTCCAATAATCAGTGGTGCTTGGACTTGAACAATCTTAGGGATTAAAGAGTTAACTTTTCAAGATTTCACATTGTAAGAATCTTGTTTTTATTTTTATATACTGTAGTTCGTTGTCATTTCCAGCGTTATGGTCATTATATATATATATATATATATATATATATATATATATATATATATATATATATATATATATATATATATATATATATATATATATATATATATATATATATATATATATATATATATATATATATATATATATATATATATATATATATATATATATATATATATATCATTTTTTTTAGTTATATGCAAGAGTTTGTCAAATTAGGTTTGTCATTTATCCCTTTATTTCATTTGTCATTACTTTCAAATAAAATTATAAAAATGAAACAGTAAGCAATTTAGAAAAATATTGTGTTTAAAATTATTCGTTTATTCCATATTGATCGATTACATCCATATAAACAAATAAGCATTTTTCATTAATAACCATGCTACCATGCTACCTCGGAAACACTACTGTATACTTTGAATTTGAAAGCAGAAATCCATTTGATTTCAGATAAAGGCCATATGGAACGTCTGAGAAGGTTAAAGTCATGTGATGATATGTATAAGGCTCGTATATGCGTTTGTATGACTTTTGCGTACGAATCATAAAACTGTCAATCAGTTGTCTTGTTTACAATGCGGTTGTGTTACTGATAAGGGTCAGTTCTAGAAGAGGTTACAACATCTTAAACGTTATCTAAAAGTGTCATATTTGGCGAAAGTTAGCCTGATGTTTGACACAATTTCGAATACTTAACGATGCGTTCATTGATATAATTTCATGCGTTTTAATACTATAGGAGTAATTTCCACTTTGCTTTTTATGAAAGATGGATTGCTTTTCAATGTATTTATTTAAAAATGTAAGATAAAAACATTGAGGAATGATATTTCTGCTCATATAAATAGTGTACCCACTTCGAAATAATAATCATTTTTTCTAGATTTCAGATATAAATGCATTACTTTACATAAATATAACGTTTTGCATTAAACGAAAGAGTTTGCGTTTCATTAATTTTTGATTTATTTCTTCTTCATTCGTTTATTTAATTCAATAATTTAGAACATTAAAATATGTTATTTAAATATAGGCATTTAAAAAAGTTGTTTCTTAAATTTAAAGTACAATTAAATGAGGTTGGTGGTATTGGAATGATTTGTAAGGAGGGAAAACTTGCAAAAGCAATTTTTGAAATTCCGTAAGTAGTAAGAAAAGCTTCCAATTACGGATGTTAAGTTTCCATGCTATATCAATTTTTAAAAAATCAGTTTCCAGAGTAGAAAGCCATTACAAATTTAAAATTTTCTGTTTGTCATCGTAGATATAATTTAAATATTGTTACATTTTTTTAAAAATTTGTACTCTGATAAAGATAAATTATTTATTCATTGTATGACTTTGCATTTTGTATATGAAATATTGTAAGTATACTGTGCATAAAATAAGCAACTTACTAAATCAGAAGTGTATATTAATATTTTGCTAACTGATCATTTGTATCTGCAAAAATTTGTAGGAGATATTAGCTGAATTCAAATTTAATTTTCTTCTAGTTGCACTATTTATTAAACCATACTTCAAATCTACTGTTAAAAAATAAAATAGAATTAAGAAAATGATTTTTAAAATAATATATGTAGTGTATGTTCTTCAGTAACTTTAATTTTATTGAAGATCGTTCTTATATTTACAATAAATCATTAAAAAGAGTTTTGAATGAAGTTCTGGTAATGCACTCTTCAACAATATACATCTACACCTTAATTGAAATGTTTATTGATTAGCTATGCTTTTTTTCCATATTTTAATCAATGTAATTATTTCTTATTTCAGAAGAATTCATGGCCGTTTTAAACCTTCCAGGGGCCCTGAGATAATGCAAATCTCAAAGCCCTTTTTCTCACCAAATTTTTTAATTGATTTTAATTTAATTTTTATTCAGCAATTTTAATTAATAAATTTTAAAAACTGAAGTAGCAATATTATGTCCCTTTCTAAAAAGTCCATTTCAATATTGTACAAATAAAAAAAGTGCACAGTCAAAACTTAAAATTAATTTTAAGCAAAATATCGAAAACAAAAGGCAACTTTCTATAATACTCTAAACAATATTGTAAAAGGAGGAAATATATTTTTTTTAAACTGTAAAACTCCAATTTTTTTAGAATTATAAAACAGCATAACGAATAACTTGTAAATGGTAATTAGGAATATTACTAGAATAAAATTCCAAAATTAATTTAATAAATACTTGATTATGACTTGAATAAATTGACTGCAGGGCCGTCTGTCATAAATGAAAGTATAAAACTAAATACCTTTCTACAACTACTAAAAATAATCAAGAGCTGAGGGTAGTTTTCTTTGTTGCATTTTTTAACTGATCACTCTTTGTTAAGATTTGTCATTTAATCAGACTCGTCATATTTAAATACTTCTTCATCCAATTAGAATATTATTTTAACTTACCTGCATGTGCATTTTACGATTAATATTTATCATAAGTATTCTCTATAAGCTTCTTATGCATTCTACTTTCAAAATTTACATCATCAATGGAAAAATAAGAGAATACAGCGTTTCAAAATTATCTAAATTTGTAACAATGTCACAAAAGATAAAAGAAATCACACTAAGAATATTTTAAAATAATATTCAATACATTGCGATGTTATAAAAATCAAATAAATAGTAAATTCGGGAAAAGTTAAAAAAAATGCTTTCTTACGTATTATTATTCCATTTTCAGTTATAATGTTCCATTAAAATATCCCGAATTTTATTTTTAATTCATAAAATAAAATAAGGACTGATTTAGGAATTTAAATAACAAAATACCTGATAACATACGCGCGCACACGCACGCACACACCACACACACACACAAAGGAGGGGGGAGGAAAGGGAATGGAACAAATTGACTTTAAACACGGAATCATATACTTTAAATTTCACAGGTATTTCCAAATTTTTCGTTTAAATTTATTCAAAAATTAAAGGGTGGAATATTCAGACTAAAATCTAGAAGTTTTAATTAACAAAATAAGATTTTCTTCCAAGAATAAAAGTGAATGTATATATATGCGTCTATCAATCTATTTAAAATATCGATCATTGGATGTAGAGATACTAAATTTAACACACGTATATTGGGAGAAAGAAATATGCAATTCAGTGCATTTAAAAATATTAATACAAAAATAATGTTATCTCTAATGTAAATTATCTTAAAATTTTTAAAACAACATTCATTTTATTGGTTTATCAGTCCTTACGTATTTTCATTCTGTAAAAAGAATACAGATTTTAGATAGCATGTATGTTTTATAGTCAAAATCTTCCGTTTATATTTACGTATGAAAAGATAAAGTTTTCATATAAAAGAGAATACTAGATTTTTAAATATAAGATAAAATGTATTTTTATAACTATATCAGGCTTCTTAAGTTATTTATTTCATGTGTATATGAATTATTTATTTGATTACCAGATTTATGAAAAGCTTTGAACAGATTTAATTTCAAATAGTAGCAAATTTATCAACTGTTAAATTCTCTTATTGACTTGTGTGTTATTAATTAGATGAAATGCACATTTAAATAATCCACTTATCTTAAAACAATCAGAATCGCTTGTGATGGTAATAGTTAAGTTCAGGTGTTTCTGTTTCAGATTTTCTTTTAAACTTTATTGATTTTCATTTGAGAACTATATTTAGCATACTTTGATTGTGAATGAATAATGCAGAGAATTGATATGATTTGCAAGTAAAAACTATTTTTTACTGTAAATTTTTAGAAAATTATCACGGAAAAAAGTCAATATTTCTCTTAATTTTGGATTAATTAAAATTCTAATTAAAAATTCAAAAAAATCACTTTCTTACCATCCAAAGTATATATTTGCCAAATTTGATAGGCAGACGACCTGGTGTGTACAGAGCCAGTATACACACATAGAGACATAAGTTTTTTCCTTGTGTTTAAGTATCAAAATTTAGTTAAAATATCAATACATTTTCTCGCCAAATACTTTTGCCAACATAAAACATATGTTTTAGCAAACCTAGACTAACCACTCCCTATCCCCTTTTTTTCAAAGAGTTACGCATGATTTATTGGCCTTTTATGATCCGTACGCAAATGGCTGTACGCATTTGTCCCACTACCCGTATATGCTTAACGCTATATGATTATATGGATAAAAATTAAGTTACATGACTGTATAAAACAGAGTTTGAAAGATATATTTTTATTTCATAACTTTGTTAGTTCCTTATTTTTATATTACTTTGAAATTCAACATATTAGTCTTTAAGTGATTTTAATTTTAATTTCTTCATGCTCTTTTATCTCATTTTATTACTTTTTTTTATTATTTTTAAATATATCTCATGAAAATACTTTTAATTAGTTTAGCATAATTTTTATTCTTGTATAAATAACTTTTTTTTTCATCTTGAACTGACACATTATGCAATGATATTAAATACATTTTTGTTGTACGTTTTACAATGTATTTAAGAATCCTTTCAAAAAAATTAAACATTAACAAATCAATCTTAAAACGTTATCATTATACAATGTCACGGTCAAAAGGCTCAAAGATAGAAATTTAATGCTAATAAACAATCAAAACAACGTTAATTTTATAATCCTAATTCCAATATTATTGTAACTGCCTAACACACATTTTATTTAATCTACTAGGGGTCTTATTTATCAAGAAATGCCTATTGACTAATTATTCAACAGAGTCTATTGAATTTACACTTTTAGCAAATATCATCATTTAATATAAAAATCCTTAAATGTTGATATTTCAATTCGAATGGAATAAATATTCATAGAAAAATCTAAAAATATTAAAAAAAAAATAGTTATGCGAAACTGTTTGATAGTTTTGATTAGTAAATGTAAGGTACTGAGTGTTACATTTTTTAATATGCTAATTCATTTGTTATCAGAAAAAATTAGTAATATACTAATGGTTATTCCTTAGATCAGAAAAATGATATAATTTTTATAAATATTTCAGAACAATAGAAATTGAGGATATGATTTATAAAAATCCACAATCCATTAGACACAAAGAATTTATTGTTATTTTATAGTTAAACTTCATCTTTCACAAAACACATGAACGAGACATTTATAAATTTTTATGCGAACCCATCTCATTCTAGAATTATTATAAAATAATACATGGATTTTAAATAACAAAATGAGCAAATATGTAGGCGGTTGCTCTGTAAATGTCACACTGGCTCCTGGCATTTAATGTTTTACAGGAAATAACACGTGGTATGTCTGATTGTATTTTCCTTATGTATATATTCAAATAATCCATTCGGACTTTTAAGAATTATATTTCAATTATAAAGGGAATTATTTGCTTCAACGATTTGACGAATTTTCGCATTTTTGACCTCCTGTTTCTGAAAAATTTTGAATATATATTTTTTTAATTATGCCTATCATTCTGTTGTTTTCTCCATCAGACATTAAAAAAATCTATTTGAGATAAATTGATGAAAATTAGTATGAAGTCATAACACCAAATTTGGAAGACATCCATAAAGGGTCAGTCTATCTGTCTCTCCATCCGTATACATGTGAATGCGATAATTCAAAAACATTAAGATTAAGATGAGTGAAATTTCATAAGTAATTGTATAATTAGAAATATGAATCATGTAATTAGAAATATGAATACACATTAAATTTTGAATCGTTTCAGTCATTGGTTGACCCCTGCTGCTTGTGTATTGAAAAATAAAATATAAAATAAAGCAAAAAATTAAAAATTAAAAACTCAAGGACATGTATAAATAAAATTTAAAATTTATCTTACACCCAAACTTATAGATCTGGACCAAATTTTGGATCAAATTGACTGAAAGGGAGAAGGTCACAATGCATATTCCGTTTTCTTTATTTTATTACTCCCATATTGCATCACTACACAGAAATTGGAAGAATCAAGACAATTGAGCTGCTTGCTGACATTCCGTGACTTTAGACGGTTTGCTGCATCCTTTACTTTCTCTACTTTAAAACCTTTTACACTTTTAAGTGAATAGAAAGTGAACTGATAAAAAGATTTAGTTTGTAATTTGTAACAATAAAGTCGAAGAGATATGTCTCCTGCTAGTTCATTATATATATTAATCATTTTGTTAAATCATTTGTATTAAATAAAAAGAATCCTAGTAGAATAATTTGTTTTAAATTTTGTACTTACTGCAAATATTAATTTTCTGTCGTCATAGTAAATCCATTTATTAAATGACTTCTTCAAAAAACATTTTAGGTAAATTAGAGATACTTAAATACTATTATTTGCTCTTAACCTCAATTATATGCTATTAATCTCAATTATATCTTTAATTAGCAAAGTTTTAATATAGTTTTATTCTCCAGTTTAAAAGATTATTGAATGAAGGATGTATTCAATTTTATAACAACAAAATTCTCTTTGTAAATATTAGATTAAAAGTAAATAATATGAATAAATTGGTCTTCATAATTATAGAAATGTTGGGTTCGTTTAGTCATATTTATATGTAAATGAATTTTTATTTTACTAAAAGGAATGAAATGTATATATCCTTTTACACACACACACACAAATATATATATGTAGCTCAAGCAATTCAAATAAAGATTTCGAAAATGTTAGAATTTTACTTAAATTAAATTATTTTTTTATCGGTTTTATGCCAAATACAAATTTAGTAAACTATATACAAATTCAGCTGAATTTTTGAAACCCTTGACCTATATATGCATTATTAGTTTTGATATAATTAAAGCACTTCTCAATGTAATTATTTTATTAGTGTCTTCAAAAAAAATCTTTCAAGAAAATATCCAGAGAAATGTTTGAAACCGTGTTTTTGATTTCGTAGATGTTATTGTTGTAAAAACCATTTTGTTATTGTCCTAAATAAAATATGTTACTAGTTAAAAACATACTTCTAAAGTTTGTTAGAATGATCTATCATATGCTATAGCACATCAGGGTACAAAGACAAATACATACATGGTTAAAGTACGATTTCAAAATATGTTAATAAAGTCAGATGTAACAATAAACAGTAATCACACACACAGAAATGGAGAATTTTATGTAAAAGATCTTTTTAAGTATCTTTTAAAATGGAAACTAGTTCAGACATTGCGAATTAAAATACAGTCATTCTATTAAAGCCCGAGAGCTGATTTTTTTTGTCTCGGGTTTCTTAATTTTAAGCAAGAATGAAATATTATTTTTGTTTCATTTACACATTTTAGGAAGACAAATGAAAAAGAATGAGCAAATAGAAGTAATTCTAATTATCGAACCTCAGACATTAATACTTGAAGTTGCAAAAGTATGTAAAAGTGGCATTTCTTTATTCTTATTAAATTACCTTTTAAAAAAATTCGACTTTTAAAGGCACTGAAATGATTGAACGATCTGTGCATGATATTTATATAGATTAATATGCGTATTCAGTCTGATGAAATATTTTATTAAAAATTCAGCCTTTTAGATACCCGTAGCATACATCTTTAACTTCTCCTCTATCAGAAAACCTTAAAAATTTTTTCACTTTACTATTTGATAAATAAATTTCTCTTATTTAAAGATTTTATTATAAATATTGTTCAAAAACTATATCGAAATTTTAAAAGCAGCAGGAACAATAATGCAGACGAAAAGTCCAATAAAATAGTTACTGAACTCAAGTCTAAGGACATTCCATAAAATACAAAATTCGAAATAGTTACCCATATTGTTTAGCACAAGGACATTTTGAAGTAGATCGAATTTCACTAGATTACTATAAAACGGTCGATTCTGTCGAAAATTCAGAAATCAGACATTTTCCTAAAAATTATATATATAAAAAAAACTTTCTATCGTACATAGTAGAAATATTTTAAAGAAGGAGAAGTCAATTCCATTTGAAAAATGTAATAGAATAAAAGTTTTCGGAAACAGTTATTTTTACAAGTGCAACGAGTAATAAATGTTATGTAATATCTCTATATACTTTCGTAATAAAAAAAGAAAAAACTATTGCATACATGGTTTAGAAGTAAATCTCTCAAGTGTAATGTTTTGTTTGCATGCCTTAAGTTTTAAATTTCGGTTTTATAGAAGGACACTTAGTAAAATGTATAGATTCTGAGCAATGTATTTTAAAGGAATTTTGGATGGAGGTTCAGTTTCACTCATATAAAAAGTATATGCATATATATCTTTATTTATTATTTATGCTATAAGCGTTTTCATTGATTTCATTAATTTTTGAAATGTTAGACACGAATGCAAAACAAAATAATAATAAATATATTCCAGTTTAAAATCCTTTCATATTTATAATCCTGATTCCGGAAAATTCTTTGACATTAATGCCGTGTTATTATTCTCTTTAAGTGCTATTGTTCTTAATTATTTTTACTAAGTTCTATTCAATGTGTACGGGATTCTGTATAATGTAGATAATTCCGTAAAATCAAAGCGGCATTAAAGGCGGAAATATCCTATTCATGTACCTTCTGAGTTATGAGGTTTTCTAACCACTTTTTTATTCATCTTGCAATGTAAACATACTATATTAAAATGTAATTCTTCTTTAGCTTTCAGCAGTTGAAGAAACTCACACAATTAGGTATTTGATGAAACAATAAAAAGGGTTTGAATTTCAATGTAACAATGAATCTGTTGCTGAAAATCGGGCAAAAAGTTATATTTAAAAAAAATTACATAATTTTAGCAAAAATTTGCACGAATGTTAAATTGGTATAGTTAAAATTACAATTAGAACATTTTTGAATGATGTAAAATTTAATTTTTTTACATAAATATTTTCGGAAATCATCATGGGAAAACGTCGAAATTATATTTAATTTTAATTATTTAAAATGTTGATTAGCACTTTAATAAAATCGCTCCCAGTTGCAAATTCTCATTCTCCAAAGTGTATGAGTTCCAAATTTGATAGCTGCATGTCAAACGGTCTGGTCTGTAGAGCTCCAACACACGCACATATTCGTCCTTATTATTAGCATTGATAAAGAAAAGCTAAAAAATGAAGTATATATTTATGCATGAGTGAACTGGTAAAACATTGAAGAAATACATTTATTCTTTGAAAAAAATTATCAGAATACTTAATTGAAAGAAAATTTACGAATGGGAACATTTTCTACAAAGGTAAGAAATCCCGAAGAGAAGAAAAGAGGGAAAAAACTTGCTATTGCACAATCTTCTTTTAACAATGCATCGAGCAAATCCGCCAGTTATGTTTGACTGCTTTTAAGAGAAAGCGCTTCCGTATTACTCACCAAATAATGTCTCTTTCGCACGTTGCCTTCATCAATAAAAAATGAAGAGTTGCAGTTTCCACTTTCCCTGGAGAATTTACTTAACAGTTCTAAGAAGATTAAAGAATGGGAAGCATTTGTGTGAAAAAAGAGAAAAAAAAATGAAATTGTTCTTTTTGAAAGTATCGACTGAGGTGGGTTTAGTCACTTTGTTGATGTGGGTAGTGCAGAATGACTGGAAAGTGTTGGAAAAAAATAGTACTTATTTTTCAAGTTTCGACGGTTTTAATCAGTTTTATTAAAAATATCTTTGAAAAATAAGTTTTATCTCAAGTTAGGTTTTAAAATTAAATTGCAATTCATCATTTTGATAAAAAAAAAAATACAAGTTTTCGACTTTTTTTGTTATGATTATACAACATCCAGGTTTCCAAAACTGTTATTTTATAAGATCCCGGTATTTATAAGTACTGTAATGAATACTTCATGAGTAATAACTTTTTCAAGGAAATATATAGGACTTGACCAATTATAGTTTAAAAAGTTCCACTATTAATATAATATTTTATAAATCAATGTATTTCTATATTTTACTATTTGACAATCAGGCTAATAGAAACGTTTTTAATTGACCTGCCTTCCTCCATCCTTGATTATCATCTTTACCCTTCAATCGAGTTTCCCAATCTTCCTACTAAAAATTAGCCACTATGTTCTGTTCCCAAAACTTAGACTATTCATAAATATTTTGTTTTTGTAAAATTCTAAATAAATTTATTATTAGTTCTAATGCAATGGATCAGAACTTATGCACGAAAAACTTAGAAAATAATAGGAATCGATTAAACAAAGGGCAATGAATGTAAAGTTAGTAATTGTGTAAAAAAGGAAGTATAACGAATTAAAATAAGATAAAAAAAATATTACAATTATGTTTTTCTTAACTCTAAACGTTAAGAAAATCAAACCTTATTATTTTGTTTTTCAAATACATTGAAAATTCGGAAATATCCAATACATATTTTATTAATACCTCTTTTATATATAAATTGAATATGAGGTTAACATGTTTACAGACAAGAAAAATGAATGCCTTCATTTAAATATGGTTTTTTAATACTCATTTCTATAAAAAAAGTTAAAAGAATTCAATGAAATCGCTTCATTTCTCTGGTTAATTATGAGTAATTTAGAACTCTCATCGTAAATTAATATTCCATTTCATCCATTTTGACCTCAAAATAATGATATAAATGATGTAATAAGATACGAAATCAAAGTATATCTTGTAAATATTGCATTAATCCAAGTTAGCATATGCTCTTAATTAATAAAAAATAGATTGTGTTCGGGATTTTTGGAAGATATAAGAGGAAAGGAACAAGAAATAATAAAATGGCATATCAAGGAATGTGGAATAAACAAATATTTGGAAATGAACATATTTAGTGAAGAGTTAAATTTCATAGGAGAAAAAGATAATCGGAGTAATAAGAGTTTTATAAGATAAATTATTTCGTTGATGATCCAATTAATTTGGTGAAATAAAGTAGATTCATCCAAGAACAATACTTGTAAAAAATCTGTCATCTTGGTAAAAAAAAGAAAAGGTGATAGTATTTCTAGAACATAACAATAAGTACATATATTAAAGAAAGAAAGAATATTTCTAATTTCTTAATTTCTAGGTTATATCTCAAAAATGACAAGAAAAATAATAAATCTTTACTATGAAAAAAAATTCATCACATATGATCTGTATTTCTGCTAGATGATAGGTGTTTATAATCTTCCATACATATACATATATTTGTGTGTGTGTTTATCCATAAAGCATTTATTAAAATAATTACTGAGAATTACGATTTATTAATTCGAAGTTTCAAATTGCTAATATGTAGTTTTCAACTATTACTATGCTATGATTATTATCGATATTAAAAAATGTGGAAAATTAGAAAAATAAGTTTTCAAAGATTTGTCAAAATGTTTTTCAGCTAAATCATTTTGCCAATCGATGATAACATTTTATAAATGAAGCGTGGACTGTATTTTAATAGTCTATTAATACATCTGTACAGCAGAAAATACTTAATTTATTGTTCTAACGTCTCCCACAGGTTCTTTCATGTTACAACTATTCGTGTCTAACAGTTCTTTAAGGTAGATCATAAAGAGCAACGAAACATTTTAACAAAGCAAAAAGTTATTAGCTTGCGTGCTACTTCACCTTCACACTCGCACACTTGATTTTCGCTATAACCATCATTCTGTTTTACATGGGTCATTTTCCCCCCAACTTCTCATGATTCATAAAAAAGCAGAGAAAAAAATAATTTATTACCAAAAGCTATGAACAAACATGATTACTTTTCGAGGTTATCGCCTTGAGGTTTCAAACCTTAATGAAATCCTTGGACCAAATTTCCTATTCTGTTTTTGAAAACATAAATGAGTTCATATGGGATTTAACATTCCCCATTGTTCAGGAATATTTGGCCACTTAAACATATTTTCAGTTCAGGAAGAAAATGAAAATCACTGGGCCCCAAGACGCGTTCTCTATGAAAGGCTGTAAGAAAACGTCTCACCCAGTAGAAAATCTTGTTCAACAAAATCATGAAATGGTTCGAAAGTATGGAAGATGTTGCAATCCCAGTTGGTCCCTGGATAGAACAAGGTGGTCGGCTATCATGCTAAAATTGTGGTTTTTAATGCTGAACGTGTAGATATACCTGGTTTTATTGTTTCCTTAAAAGAACTGCAGATTAATGAGTAGTTTCAAAGTAAAATTAAAGTGCGGCAATGTTCTTTGAACAGTTAATTGGAAACCGATCTACCGATAAATCTTCACGGCAATTACTTCGAAAAGTAATCATGTTTGTAAATAACTTCTATTAGTAATAATTCATTTTTCTTTCTGTTCTTGCATTTTCTGTGCTCAATCGGAGGCTGAAAATTAAATGGCTCTTATAAAGGCTACTGACATAATATCGCCTTTGAGATGGCATCCGTTTAAGCAATATCATAAATGCGTTTAATAACTTTTGCCTCCAAGACCTCTCCAAGTCCTTTGTGATTTCTAGAAAATTACGTTGAATTGTTCTTAGATATTTAACAAATCGTTATATGACCATCAATTAGTGATAAATACCACAATTGTAAATATATGTATATATATTTCGACCCATCCCCTACTATCACAGAATATCCAATAACATTGTTATAATATTTTCACGATGTTATTATTTTTTTAAAAAAAAATTGGATAATAATCATGATATATCGTATATAATATACTATGGTAATAGGAAGAACTTATTCTTGCTAAATTATATTAGGAATCCTGATTTGATTAGTATGCAATTATGAAAGAGACGACAGAACGAAAAATAAGAAATGTTGAAAATAATAGGTATTTTTCATAAAAAAATCACAAAATAAAAAAAAAACGATGGTTTTATACATAAATGATTAACAATGGACCATATTTCTTAAAACGCCACCTTTAAATTTCGGACAATCCTTAAACATACAATAAATGATTAATGCAGTATTATATCTTAATATTGTATGTCATATAATTCATTTCTGAAAGTGTCAGAAAGGAAAATTTATTAATTTCATACATAGATTTTCACACGGATTCAAGAAATAAAGAAACTTATGGTGGTTTATGAATTAATTCTTTGGAAACTAATTTGCTTGGAATTCCCATCATTACTTCATTTCTTTAACTCATTTTGGACAACATCAACATTATTTTCCCCTATATGAAAACCATCAACTGGAAGATAATTAAGAAAAGAAATCTTAACGAAATAAAATTATATTCCAATATATCTCCGTAAATAAAAATTACTATATACATTTGAGATGAAAAACAGTTCAAATAATATTTAAATTTTTTTTAAAGAAATGTACAAAAAATAATAATGATGAAAAATTTATTGAAAATGTTTCCTCAACGCAATATTTCTGCTTTAATACTTTCGTCAAATTCAAATTATCTTTTAAAATATTTTTAAACTGTTTGTTGTTGATACTATCCTATTACAAAAACAAATTCTAAAGAATTTACCTATTTTATGCCTCTGGCAAAATTACATTTACAAAAAAAATGCAATGACAAAATTTTTTTATTCAATGTGAAAAATAATTATATGATTTTAAAATTGAATTCAAAATTTTTAAAAAGGAAAAGGCGACACTCTTATTTCTCTTGTTTGTTATAAAATTGTTTGAAAATAAATATATGTAGTCAATTGAATTCACTTTATTTAATAAAACTTCGAGAAATAATGGATTAAATGTGTTTAAAACTCTGTAAAAACAATGATTGATTTGCAAAACACTCTCAGATTTCCGAGAAAACTAAATATCCCTTCCTCCTTTTATCCTCTACCGGATACTTCTGAATCCGTTGTTTTGTCCGGCTCGTCTGGAAGAGTCAAAACTTTGTTTTATCCTCTTAATAGTTCGGATAGTTGGCGAATTTCAGTATCAAGTTTGGCGCCGGCGTAGATTACCTCCGCCAATTCCACTCCAACAACTATCGACCAAAAAATTTTTGGCTTTCAGATCCATACAGTTACCGTGCGACTAGAAACGGCGCGGATAGGGCATTTGGCTGCCGGCTCGTGAATTTAAACCTTCCACACTTGCTCTGGAGTTAAAACTTTTGTGCCGAGAAAGAGAAACTGATTTTCTTCTGTTGCCATCTCTACGCAATGGAATATCGGAGAACAAATTTCTGATATCCATTCCAGATTGACAAACCAATAAAGAATTTTGAAGCGAGAAAGGTAAGAAAAGTTTTGGAAGAAAGTTTTGAGAAAACATTCGAAAGTTTTGACATAGATTAAGTTAGATATTTTTTAATAATTTTTTTTAGCAAATACTGCTCCAGTTTTTCTATGAACTTAAATCTTTCTTTTAATGAATATTGGTATAAATGATATTGGAATTTAATTTACCATTAATTTTTTTAAAGAATTTTAGGAGCATTATAAAAATAAAGTATGGAAGTGACAATATGTATATGTATTATAATATATTCAAATGCTTTGAATTTTTATTATTTAACTTATATTTATATACACAATGTAAGAAATTAATTAATAATATAAATTAATTAAGAGGAATTAGGAATAAATCATTAGAAATTATTAGAAATTTTACTGTTTATTTATTTTTTATTAAGTAATTTACCCATTAACAACCATCGTTTTTTTTAATGGCAGTTAAAACTCACTTTTGTAAGAAAGCCTATCGCCTTCCAATGAATCTTTTTTAATTTTACATACCAAATTAAAATGCATTTTAGAATTGTTTGAAAAGTTTCAAATGGCACATTGGAATAGTTCATTAAATCTCAACTCAAGATGTAATTATTTTTGAATACTTTGATTTTAGTTATGAAAAATTTTTGAAGTAAAGATAAAAGAACGAAAATAGTCTATATATCTTATATTTTAACAATACTTTTGAAACATTCTATTGAAAAATGCTTTTAAAAAGAACCTCAACTAAAAATTTGTAAAATTTCTGAGAGGAAATAAAACATTTTTTTAATGAAGATTTCATCCACAGGCTTCGTAGATTAATAAATTTTAAATTTCGTTTACGGTACGCTTTTAAAGAAATTTATATTTTGAAGTAATAAGTGTATACTGGTAAAAATAACATTAATATTTATCCATACCTAAAAATTTATTTGAAGCATTTGAAAACAATTTTTTCTTTTTATATTTAATCCGACGTGTCTATCAAATTTTTAAACATTTATTGAAGTTTTAAGTTTTTTAATGATTAAATTAAAACAATACATATTTTCAACATATTCTTCATTTTGTTTTTAGTATTAAGATGAAATGGTACATGATATTTATTTTCAAGGACTCAATTTTTTTAATACTTATTCAGGTTATAATTTCAATACTGAATGTAGAAAATATTTATTTTCTGAAAAAAAAAAAAGAATCTTGGATTATATATGAAATAGATTTTATAAAATATTGAATTTTTCCTAGTCAGAATCATCACTGTTAATGAATAGTATTCATACTAATAAAAATTTAAATATACTAGTAATGGAAATTTGTATTTATTTCTTTCAAAATGCTTCAAATTTCAATTTGTTTTGTGCATTCATGTAGATGACAATATTTTCTTTCAGGGAAAAAAAAAAACAAGAAATAAATAAAAAATAACATTTTCGTTAACCATCACAAATTTAAATATTCATTTAAATTCATATTTGTTTATTTCTTTAAATAAACCAAAGTACTACGGCATGAATTATATAAAAAAATATCAAAATTGGCATAATTATTATAATTTGTGATTAATATTATATCCTATAGATAAATTTAATATAATTAATCCATTTTGAAATTAATTCATTTTAATCGATTGTTTGATTTTTCATCTTATACAAAGATCATCATCTTTTACAATATAGAGTTGAACATTTTGGTAGGCATGTAAAAAACATGCAATTTTTTTCATATATATATATATATATATATGTGTGTGTGTGTGTGTGTGTGTGTGTGTGTGTGTGTGTGTGTGTATATATATATATATGAAATTAAAAAAAATGAAATATACCATCTTTATTTGCTACTTTAAAATATATTTATATCGTAAAATTAAAATTAAAATTTTATATAAATTCAATCATGACAAATTTTGAACTATTATTTAATTTTTTATTCAAGTTCAATATGGACTGTTATTGGAGATTGAATCTTAAATTTCTAAGGATTTAGCGTTCATTAGAAACACAGTTTGACTACCATATGAATAAATATGAAACATAATTTCGATTCCTCCATGAAACAAAAGGCAAATTTTCCTTTATAAAATTATAACTGATTAAAAATGAAATATTTTATAAAAAGCAAATATTCTTGAAAAACGTTCCCCCTTCAAAATATAGCATAAATAATATTTTCAATTAATTTACTTAAAAAATTAATTTTTTATGACTTGGAAGTATATTTATTTAAATCATCTATATATTTTTAAATGTATTTAATAGATTTCAAGCAAAAATGGAATAATTTAGTAATTTAATATATTATAGGTCGAATTTTGTTGCAATTTTTCTTACTAGCGATTTCTTAATTTCATCATTAGGAAATTGAAATAAAAACAAAATTACATTAAACAATATTTATTCGTTACCAGTATAAATCGGGGGTTGCTCTGAATAAAAATATTTTCTGTTCAAAGAATTCATGACAGTTTAAACGTAATAAAGTTATTTTCGTAAAAGTATCTTGTGTTGATTTACTTAGTCGTCTAACCCTCGGCCAATAGCCAAAATCGCTTCTTTTTATATCTTTACTTTGAATAGTCAGCCATGAATAGCAACCATTGGGATTTCATATAATCTCCCAATAATTATTACTAGAAAAATGGAATATCTATTATATATTTGTTGTTTTCATAACCGTGTCTCGAAGTACAATTCTCTTCTTTTTGATATTTGTTTACTTGAAAACACTAAATAGTTTTGGTTTCTATTCTTTTTTCCTGTCTTTTCTTTCTGTAAAAAGGAACATACTAACCTATAGTAAACAAAATAATTATTAGAGTTCTTTAAGATTATGCGAAAATCAAAACCATTATTTTCTTAGAAAATTATTCTTTATTAGTTTAAAAGTATTAATATCACTATTTAAATGCAAGTTTCAACAAGTCTCAAGATATAAAAATTTCAATGAATCCTTGAAAATTTTGTTTAGATTTCTTTTATTTTTTTCAATCGATTTTTTTTTTTTTTAGTTTGGTGGCAAATACGATAAAGTGTATATTCTTTTTAGAATCAAATCTGTGTTTGAATAACATTTTATTTCAATAAAATTTTCTTCTTGAACATTTTTCATTATTTTTTGAATGTGGTTGATTAAAATTTGAGATTAATATTTCATGAAACCTTAAGTAAATAAATAATTATATGTAAATGCTAAAATTAAATTAAAAAAACAAATTAATCTGATTAACATTATTAAATAAATAATAAAAAACTATTGATTAAAGTAAGAAGAATAATACATTTTATATGCTTGAATTTTAATGGTATCTAAATGTAATTTTAAAAAAGAGGAATAACATTTACAGAATCATTAGCCTTAACAGAAAGTACGAAAATTTTGAAAAGGACTTTGCATTCAGATTCAGACGAATGAATATTTAAATAAATAATGAAAGTTGAAAATTTTGAAAATGAAAGTTGAACTTATAGGCTAAAGTTACCATCTTGTCTGAACAAACTCTTTTCAATGATAATCATAACAAAAAATGTATTAGTCACCCAAATACCAAAAACATTTTTCTGCAAATTTTGTACGGTGATGAAAGTTAAAACACCGTAAGCGCAGAATTTTAAAACTTATGGTGTTTATACAGCTGGATGTCTGTTCATTTTCAAAACCGACGGCCTCCTAATGACACTGTGATGTTTCTTTAAAAAAGAGGATTCTTAAGGGATCATTTTTTTTACTCTTTTTTCGCTGTGGTATTTTTTACTTTAAAATTGTTAAAAAAAGTAAATATATAAAAATTGTTTGTTTCCTTTTTCATGTGCTTTAAATGTTGACTCATTTTTTTACGAAATTCTTGAAATTTTTAAATAATTACAAGGTTTAGCATTCAAATTGATTGCAGCTCTTGCTTTTTAAACTGTTCACGAAATAAGAAATGAAGAATTATCCTTTCATTAAAATGGGATGCTCTAAAAATATTTAATTTCTAAACAGCCACTATGAATTTTCAGCTTTGTACTTTGAATTTCTAGAATTCGAAACTAGATTTACATTTCTGAATCTTTCAATTATTTTAATTCATTTCCCTTCTAAAATGAACAAATCCTGATTATTTGAAAGAGAATTGTTTATAAGATTGTAATGTTTTAAAGAAAAATACATTACACTTTTAACTGCTATTTTTTAATTTTGTTTCAATCTTTTCATTTGATTTAGAAAATCAATTCACTTAAAGAAAGTAAACTGCACTCGAAGTGGCTTAAACAGAATGAATATTGATTCATTGATATTCTTTTATCAAAATCGGGGATCTTCTGTTTATTTAGGACATTATAATATACCCGACATTTTTATTAAATACCACATATCGATATTCTTTTTGGCGATTTTTAATGAGAATTTGATTATTTTTCTGGTATTTCCTTTTTTGTTTTAGATTTTTTTCCCTACTTTTTTTTTTTTTCCATTTTGCAATTTTTCGGCAGTGTGTTCGTAAAAAATAGTACAGACTGACAATTCTTCCTAGTGGTTGATTTCGAAACAAATTTGATGCTGATGTCAAAGATTTAATAGTACACATGTCAATTGTCTGATGCCAATTTTAATAGTCACATATCAATTTTTAAAATTTATATCCTTACGATTTTTAGATAATGTGGTCACTTGAAAACCTAATTATATATAATCTCTGACGTTTCATTCTTTTGACCCCAATTAGGTATTTACCTACACTTTATATGTAGTTATTATGTGCCAGATTTCATCTATTGGGCTTGTCTAGTAAGTAAGTTATGGTTTTTTCAGGCGCGAAGTCATCCATAGATTTTGACTGGAAATTGGATATAAATATATAGTTTTAATGCCAATTGCCAACTGGTTTTATTGGTTTTAAAGTGATAATGATGTTACGAATTTTTATTATAATTTCCTTCTGCTATTCTGACAAATTGTTTTTCATATATAGTACTGGCTGCATAGATGAAGAGCCAATGATCCTCAGGCTTGGCAACTATTTTACAACTTGGTTATTTGGCTATAAAAAATGAAGCTCCTAAGGCTCCTCCGACAACTCCAATAGGATTCGAGTTGCAAGTTTGTTCTAGAATATTCCATGCTCTGTCAAGAGAAATATAAAAAGCGTTATCGAGTGTGGAGCAATTACTCAATAGTTAATATTTCAGCAAAATCACTTTTGGAGGGTTTATCTACAGCGAGTTCCCTTTTATTTGTGAATGCTTTGGTTGTGTACATTCTTGTTTTTGTGTAGAATAAAGCGACATTATCTTTATTTGCGACATTTATTTATTTTTATTATTTCGATTATTGTACATGTTAGACCTATTCACCATGCATCACATAGGAGGGTATCTCAGATTTGAGGATGGGGATTTTCCGGTATGATGGTTGCTCTCACCACACATGGTACACACATTCCGGGTACAGAAAGGATATGTGGTCGTTTGCGCACTTCTCAAGGGAGGGGTTGTGCCTTGGCCGGTGAGGAATTTTAAAAGTCAACCTCATTCTCCGCCTATGTAGCCGTGAGGATCCGTTCATTCATATTTTGCCATGTGCATCCGAGTGGAGTAGGATCGGAGTAGTCAATTTCGGATTATTCACTATATATCTACAGGATAGAATTTTTCATAACAACATTCATATACTCAGAAGATAAACACAATCCTTGGAAGAAATTTAGATTTGAGGATGTACTCAATGTGGGGATTCAAATGAATATCGAAATTGGAACTTTTTCCTACGTAGCATTTTCTTTACCTTTCATCTACGATGAAGCAAAATTATTGGAAATTCACAAGCAGATAATATGACTGTTAATTTTTAAAAAGAAAATTTTATGCTACACAAATTAGCAAATTATATATATTATAGACCTTATATTTGTGGCTCTATAGATGATTTCTTTATAAAAAGGTATACAAATTAATTTCGAATTAGAAAGAAAAAGTTTATGTGCGATAAATAATTACATTGTAGTGTTTTTTTTTAGTTTTTTTTTTTTTTTTTTAGTAAGTTTTACTCAAGCAAAATTCACAATATTTAAACTTGTAAATCTGCCGATTTTTTTTACTATTTAAGTAAGCATCATTGATCTTTTAACATATTTGTAATAAAAACTCTCCGAGATATGATATTTGGAAAGTCTCACTTTTTCACCAGTCAATAACCCCGCTCTAGCATATTCCGTTAATTGAAGATCTTTCTTAAGCTTTCTTAGAAATGACCTGAAATATTGATATTCAAAGCTTTATAAATTGGTCAATTTTAATCATAGAAGAAAGGATTTTTTTAAATATATCATTCCATCAAGAATATTTAATTACCCGTGATAAATAGAGTAGAAAAAATACATTAAAAATGAATATTTTGTGAATTTTTCAATACAAAGGCACATATTCAAATTTCATACCACCTTCACATTTTTTTTTTCCTTTTTTTTTTAGGTTTAGTTATTTCAGACTGCATTTATTGATTCAAAAATATAAAACATAATTCTGTATGACATTTGAATTTTATTCTCTAGTAGCTTTTGCATGACAAATGCCAGCTAAGCTATGAAATTAGAATATTTTTATTTTAGATAAATATAACATTTCAATGTGCATAAATTCGCCTTTCGTTCATCTATACTTATAATAAAGCTCAATGTGTGTGTGTGTGTGTGTGTGTGTGTGTGTGTGTGTGTGTGTGTGTGTGTGTGTGTGTGTGTGTGTGTGTGTGTGTGTGTGAGTGTGTTGACGCTCTACAGGCCAGGTCATTTGACATACAGCTATCAAATTTGGTACATGTATACCTTAGAGGTCGGGAATGTGCACCTGGGGTCCCTTTTTTTGAAATTTTAATTAGAATTTTAATTATTAATTAAAAACTAACTTTCCCGCCAAAAAAAAATCTTTCTTTTTCCCCACCGCCAAAAGAGTAAGGCTTCAGTTTTTTTTTTTCTCCCAACAGAAATGAGGCTAGGGTTAGCATTTTTCGGCGGATTATTTCAAACGATTCTTTTTATTTTCTTAATGTTTTATGCATTAAAAATTAAACATTGTTAATTAATCCATGTTTCAGATTCATTCTGAAGTACTTTTGAATTAAAATAACACAGAATAAAGGAAAATAAAAATGTATAATCTGCATAGCGTTACCCCAACTGGCGTAGAAAAATTCACGCATTTGCGTTACCGTAATTGGCGAAGAAAATCCACGCACGCTCATTGTGTTCCGATTGTTGCCATGACAACCATTATCAACGGACGATTTAAATTATTTTTATATTAATTGCATGCTTTTGTAAGTAAATTTCATTTATGTTAGTTATATATTTTTTGTATATGTTTATAGTTTTAAGTACATCGTTTTTTAAGTAGTTTTTTTTAACCTGTTTTCAATGATTTAAATTATTTTTAGGTTAGTTGCATGCTTTTGTAATTAAATTGTATTTATGTTTGTTATATATTTTTTTGTATATGCTTATAGTTTTAAGTACATCGTTTTTTAAGTAGTTTATTTTAACCTGTTTTCGACCGATTATTTTAAACGATTCATTTTATTTTCTTAGTGTTTGATGCATTTAAAATTAAACATTGTTAATGAATCGATCTGTTCATGATGGATCTGAGAAAATTTTGTTGACAAATTCTTGAGATAATACATAAATTAAGAAAGATATTCTTTTGTGCCCATAAAGTTTAAACGCTCATTGACTCTATTATCAGTAATCATATTATTAAAAAAAATGCTTTGTTTCAGTAAAAAATATTATTATATTAATTGCAGATTAATCATTTACACTTTAATTTAATGTAAAGCATAAATTCTACGGGAGCTAACAGAAAATTAGAGAGATACAGATTACGTTATGACTGAAGGTCTTTATAATATTATGAGTGAATTGAAATTTGAAATTTTGAAATATTTTAATGAAGAAGCTATTAAAGTAGGAATTACATAAAATATTTAACTATTAAAATTTTAATGAGCATTAAGATTGGCGAACCGGCTTGTCGCCAAAGGCGGCTAGTTTAAAAATAAAGAAATTCAAAGCTTCATAACTCGATCAGATTTGATCGCAGAAGTGCGGATTTTCATTTCTTTTAACTTGTTAGTGCCGAAGATGTTTTGTTATAAATAATTAATAGACGTAATAGAATGATAATTAATAGATTTAATAGAATAATAATTTATATTAATTAAATAATTTATTATACATGATTTAAGATTATGTAAAAATCAGGACTTTTGGATTTTTTGCAATGCATTTATTGATACAAGCAGAGTAATATAAATTTCTTTAATTCAATTAAGACTTTATGCAATTTGGAAGGATTGACCTATCACCAAACCCCCCCGGGGGGTTCCTCGAAATGAGGATGAGATACTCCCGGTATGGTGGTTGGATCTTGCCATCCTGGAGGATACACAAAAAGGTGGAGGATCTGGCTCCTCCCATCGATGACGGGACGTACTTCCTACGGGAAGGGTTGTACCGTGACCGGTGATGACCCTTAGGACCCAACCACAGTTTCCGCCAATGTTGCTGTTGCGGTGGTTCGGTCATTCAGTATTATTTATCCGTGTGCCTTTGGGCAGGTCGGAGAGTCAGTGATATGATTTACCTATCATCAAACGCTCAGAAATTAGTTACTGCATCTTAGTTATAATAAACACTGTTTTATTTCTGTTATCAGCTGAGTTTATTTAATAAAGGTAAATGTCAATATGAAATGAATTTCCATTAAAAAATTATAATATAGATAAAAATGCAAAAAAAAAAAAAAAATATATCGGATCGTTATTCAATTAGGAAATTATTGAAATTTTTTTCAAGTAAATATATTATGTCATCTTAAACCAACCTTTGAAAAATAAACGACTTGCATTGATTTATTACCGAAAAAAAAAGTTTTTCTTTAGCAAAACTGCACTCATATTTATATTTAAAATTATCATAATTAAATAAACTTATATGATAAATGTAGGCGTCATGCGTAGAAAATTGTTTCTCCTAATTGCTAATGCATAGAATAAAATAACTCGCAAATAGTCTGAAAAAGATTGTTTTCAAATAAATCTGCTAATTTCAAATCGACATTTATTAGTATTTAAAAGATTTAGACACACTATTTAAAAACAGTGCATAATATCTAGAAATATTCATTTCTAGATATTATATTATTTGCAGTCAGTATTCTAATTACATTTTTAATTTTGTTTATAATTTTATCTGAAGCGTTGTGTTCAAAGCATATTTAATATTGAAATCGAAACAAGATTATAATGGCATGCTATTTTTTCACAGCAGATAATAAATAACCCAATTATTCCTAGAAATTTATGAATAACAAATGTATTCAATAAATTATTTTGAATTACCATTATTCATTCAATTTTAATTTTTATATATTTTTGATGAATGTCTCGTCTAATTTAACTTTCAAAAAGATGATAAATAAGCTGAAATGTTTTGAATATTTATAGAGAATTTATATTCCCCTTTTTCTATATTCTCGTTATGGTGTAGAAATAATATATAAAATGAATATGAATCTTTTGCTATGGAATTGTAAAAAAATGTGACAAAAAACTAGTTCATATCTATTGAAATAAATAACCTGTTCGAAGCTAGACTGAATTTTGTAATGAGAATTCATTAAAACAAATTATTCTTGTTTCGAAAATGCTTATTCGAAATCATTAAATTTATGTAAGTTGAATGCATCTGATAAGTTCAAGATATTTTTTGTTATATTCTTCTATTTTGTTTTTTGGACATAATCTAATTGTATATGTTTCGTTGAAAATATATTTAATATTCTGGTCAGGTAGAATTTAAAAAGGGAAAACATTCTGCAAAATTTCTATAAAATGTCTATAATATTAGAGTTTAGTTTTATAAACTTGATTTAATTCCGTTTTATCTAAATCTTTCAGATTTTTTTCCGGTATTATTTCCATATTTTCAACAAACATCTCTTTTGTTGCAATGGAAAAAAACAGTTGATATGAGTGTAACAGTTTAAGATAACAATTGATCATATTTTATGTCTTCATCTGATGAAATAAATATACATATTAGTATATTTCTTGCCGGCGTCCTGGCTGGTCGTAAATATATTAGTATTAACCGGCCGTCCTAGCATCCACATAATCTGGGGGTCCCGGGTTCGAGTCCTGGTTCGGGCATGGTTTTTCTTTAGCCTGTGTTCTATCTGTGAGGTGTGTGAAAGAGCTGCCCTGTAAAAAGGGGTTGTGAGAGTGAGAGTGACTTCTAGCTCATCTTCATATGAGCTAGAAGTCAGACTTCTGCCATCGGGTGCTCGGGGCTTTTACGCTCAGAAGCTGCTGCACAAACTCAGCTTAAATCGCTGACTTCATCAGTGGCCTTAAATATATGTTCCACAAAAAACAACAACAACAATATATTTCTTGAGATATGCCTACTCTTCCTAAAAGTTCCATCTTTAATAGGTATCTCAATATAATGTGAAACATGATAATAAAAATATGGCTGTATTGTGGTTAAGAATTAATGCACATTTGGTAAAATTTACACAGAGCGATCTTTTTACAAGTTAAAAACGCATCTGCTGTCAAAGACGCAAACGTAATAATAATGTAATACTGGTAAAAGCAAGTAAAAAATATATGCGATTAAAAGATATTGATGAAAATGGCCATTTATGCTTTATTCATTGCCTACGCGATTTCGAGCTTCAATTATTCATTGAGTACGCGAGCTTCAAAACTCCCTCACCAAAACCAATATCATATTCTCACATGAGAATATTATTGTTCTGGATTCTAAATCTTTGTCTAAACACATTTCGCATAATTTTTTTCAAGTAATGCAAAATTTTCTTGACCTTTGATCCAATATCTGACAAATATTTTAAACTTTGAAACAAAAAAAAAGATCTAATTAGATATTATATTAAGGTCTGTATAGAATGTTAAGATTTATTTGTCATTTTGCTAGTTTTTTTCAACTCAGATAGATTTTTCATATACAATTTCTCTAATACACGCTTTTTTTAAAAAGAAAAAAAAATTAAGAGTTGTCCAGCTCCCTTCTCCCTCAATGAAAATTGTAATTTATTTCTTCTGCCAAAATTATAGAATTTTTTTTTCTAATCTGGTTGTTTCTATTAATGTACTTTTGATATTAAAAATATCTTAATGTTAAATAATTGTTTTCACCTAAATTGTTCACCTAAATAATTATTTTCACCATAATTTTATTGAAATATAATTTTAAGAAAAAAATAATATAAGATAATAATAATAAGAAAGAAATAATTAGAAAATATTAATAAGAAAAAATATTTACATGATTCAAAAATTAACATTTGACCAAATTATACAGAATTATCATAGATAATGGGTGTATTTCTTGTATACATATTGTAGATATGTGTGAAAAAAATGAATTTCCTACCTGCAGAATGTTAATAGATGCATTTTTATAAAATGGTTTCATGATTTTTTCCCCTCTAATTCCATTGTAGTATTTGTTGTTAAATTTAACGTAATTTTTTTTTTTAAACATTTTTATGGAAGCTGTTTTATAAGTTTATAAAAATATATTTAATACAAATTATTGCCTTTGGGTTTTAAATTCTTAAATATTAATTTCAAACGCTTGGAGCAGATTAATATAAATTTTTAAAAACATGAAAGTCATTTTGAAGTCAAATACTTGAACTATCAAATAAAACAAGTTAAATTTCGACATAGCTTGATACATTGATATGTAAAAGATACAAATATTTCATTACATATACAATATTAATTTCTATTCGATAACTTTTCATGAAAACTTTTAATAAATGATTTGGATGAAATTTTAATAACCAGCATTCTCACTATTACAGCGGCCGATGGTAGGGAAACGATCACGTTCTGGGGATATTAGCCATCTGAAACTCGAACTGCTGAAAGTAATAACTATATATTCATTAATATTTATACGGACTCCAGTCTAAGGAATGTTCAGCGTCTAATTTTTAAATCGCTAGTATTTCCTTCACATACGTTTAGCTATGACATAAATTATGTAAAAAATTTCCTTTTTTTTATTGTTTAGTCAATAAATGTACGGCTGCCCATTTTCATGCAATTCGTGCAGTTCTAGCTGCTGTATGTAGAAGAAAATTCTTGATATACTAACATTTAAAACAGAAATGTTCCATATTCCTATGATAGAAAAGGTCTTAGCTATGAAAACATTTTAGATGATTTGAGAAAAAAGCCTAATGCATGCGTATGAGACCAAAACTGTTGTATAAACCAACGTTCACATGAGGCCAACTATTGCGCGCAGTGGAAGGTCACGCCTTCATCAGGAACATCACGCGACTCCAATGAGACAATGACAAACGGTTGTCTCATTGAGGCAACTATTTCTATTTTGCACAATAGTTGGCCTCGTGTGAACGCTGCTTAATGAAGCTTTGAATAACACCATTTTAGACCAACCAATGGCAGGTTCGAAGAAGCGCATGCGTTAACGAGCTGATCTTCTTCCAATCAAATTGCTTGAAAATTTCCAAAATAATTTAATGGCATAAATCATCTTGGAAACCGAATATGAAACTTTTTAATGAACGTGTTTGGATGTTCAGAATATTGAAGTAATTATAATTGATTTTTCCAAGAAAACCGTTTAAAAATTTAAGGAAGTATTTTTTTCAGAAGAAAATTTATGGACTCAATCAAAAAAGTACTTTTATTTTTTAGAACATTTTTCACCTGAAAGTACGCGCCTATTTTTGATAATTTAGTTATTGGGCTATTATTAGATTGCTTACCTTACACATTAAATCTCAATTATTATCTTTTCAACGTTAAATTATAGCTAATTTATAATGTAAACATCATTAAATGATTAATTGCGGGATCTATATTATAACATTTGAGAATTACACTTTTGTGAACATAAGATAATACGTATTCTATTATTTAATAAAATGCAAAAGTTAGGAAAATTTTGAAAGAAAATATTTAAATAATATGATATCATAAAAGCTATCACAAAATTCGCTTTTATGTGTGTATTTAATTAGTTTCGCCAGACGATTTTTATTCATATAATTTTTAATGAAAGCATTTCAAATAATGAGCGCATCGCCATATTTTCTTCATTAAACATGTTCATTAAGAACAAACGTCCTACTTTTAGCACGCATTTGAAAGCATAATTAAAATTAATTAATGATGCATATATTTAATATTTTGCCAATAAAACATAAAATCCTAAATATTATGTGCGTTGCTTTCAATAGCTTAAATGTTTTCAGTTTCATCAACAAAGGAATATGTGGGCAAACTGAAGTAATTATAGGTCATAAAAATTTTATTTCTCGCAAACAGGCACTTAAATGACTCGTTTCAATTATTTAATTATCAATACATTTTACAATCTAACAAGGCATTTGTTGACTAAGTTTTGAATTATGCAAAATGCCGCAGAATGATTTATGGATGGTATTATTCGAAGTGTAAAAAAATCGTATGAACAATAAATAATGGAAGAATTACCACCAAGGAATTTAATTTTTCACAGTTTTTCTTATTGTTTAAGTTTTCACAATTGTGATATTCCTATTTTACATTTGGTTATCGCGCACTTTTTTTGAAAAAAAAAATCTAGTGCGCTTTTCCTAGAAATTAACGTCGGAAAATAAGTCAGAATAAGTTAGATATACCATCTGCTTCCCTGTTAGTGATAAGTAAAAATAGCTATCGAATTATTAGGCGTTTTCTGAAAACTGATAAACTTTAAGAAAGGAATATTCCGCATACCGGTTCAAATAGATTACTATAATTTTTTTTAATCCTATTTTCTTCATTTGCTTAGAAAATGAAGATAATGGCTTCTGTATAAGACTAATTATTGCAATTTTTTTTCTAAATAAAGTTTAAACCAGAGTCTGGTATATGATAACCAAATAACCCTTTAAAACCTATTATTAAAATAGAACTATTTAAACTTTGGAATGTATAAAGTCATAATAGAATCTATTTCACAAAAGAAATGCTAAATTATTAATATTTTATGGAATTTTGGTCAATTAAAAAAATTAGTCTTATTTTTAATAGCCCTGCATTTTATGTTTTAGATGTCACATTTACCATTCACTAGCAGTTGGTCCTCTTGCTCTGAAATCTAAAACTATGACACATCTGCAATCAGATTATTTATTTAAAAAGAGTCGACTTTTCGAGGTTTCCTTATTATCAGAAGAAAAAAATAAAACACTGAAAAGAAGGGCTAAAATGCTTATGTATCATATCAAACCATGAAAGATGGAACTGTGAAATTCTAGATTCATCAGGTCATATCACAAAGGATCTCAAATATCATTAAACTTCTTCTCATTCCTTTAATATTGATTTTTTTATCATGTTACCAAAGGTTTCATGAGCATTAGGTTTATAGATTTTT
Source organism: Argiope bruennichi (assembly GCF_947563725.1). Classification (NCBI taxonomy): domain Eukaryota; kingdom Metazoa; phylum Arthropoda; class Arachnida; order Araneae; family Araneidae; genus Argiope; species Argiope bruennichi. The sequence goes on along the minus strand of NC_079159.1, from coordinate 55,390,242 downwards.
TTTCTTTAAAGAAACACAAATTAGAATTAGATCTTTTTCCAATAAATTGAAATTTGAATTAAATCCAATCCTTTTAAAGATGATGATAAAGATACTGAAATGGTATTTGCAAAGTCAGTATCCGCTAGATTAACAAAAACCTGATGCCGTAATTTCAGAATATTTCCCTTCTTTATGTAAATATACATTGATTCAGTGATTTTCAGTTATATAAATTATGATATTGTTAGAAAACAATATCAGATGCTGCTGCATTAATTGCATACAATGTTAATCACCATATCGAAAATACGAAGAAAAGTCCTACAATTTTAATTCCCAAGAGTTTTATTCCTAATTCAAAATCATGAATATTAATTAGATTTTTAAATGCGTGATTTTCTATGAAGATAAAAGTTAATGAGGGAAATTTAATATTTCATGGATATTTAATGATACAGTTATTTACTAAGAAAAAAGACCAGTCTCAATTTTAATCATGCCTATATTTAATGCAGAATGGTTCTATTTAGCAGCTGGCGATTAAAAAATTGTAATATCAAAGATGATTAAAATAAATTTATTTTTTACGCATTTACCATAAATATAATAAATTTAAATTAGATAAAGTATTAAAATTGTCTCATTACAACTAAAATTAATATTTTCTGCCTTAAAATCGATAAATATGAAAAAAAAAAATTTAAACAAATTATTCTCGAATTCTTTGTAAATCTCACCATCATGAAATATTTCAATGACATAGTATCGCTTTATGCGCATGTGGTGAAGCATATAAGCCAGTTAACGACGCTTTTGTATCATGGTTTAGTCACTGGACTGTTAACCACAAGGTCCCAGGTTCTATTCTCGCACATCTCAAAAACGCTAAATTGGTGACTTCGAACAATGAACCTTCAACCTTCATACAGCTGTTGTGGCGCCATCTACACGGAACCAAAGTTGTCAGACTCACTTGTCGCAGCAACCACTCACTCACACACTCCTTGTTCAACTGGGTACAGGCCCATTTAGACAACAGCTCAATACATCACCATTCAACAGCCATATCGTTCGTCTCACCTCCGACTCACTGGAGGGAGAGTCTGTGATGAATAGCATAGAAGCTAGTTAACAACTACGCTACACGAGCGTATGCTTTGTATCATGGTTTAGTTACTGGACTGCTAACCACAAGGTCCCAGGTTCGATTCTCGCACATCTCAAAAACGCTAAATTGGTGACTTCGAACAATGAACCTTCAACCTTCATACAGCTGTTGTGGCGCCATCTACACGGAACCAAAGTTGTCAGACTCACTTGTCGCAGCAACCACTCACTCACACACTCCTTGTTCAACTGGGTACAGGCCCATTTAGACAACAGCTCAATACATCACCATTCAACAGCCATATCGTTCGTCTCACCTCCGACTCACTGGAGGGAGAGTCTGTGATGAATAGCATAGAAGCTAGTTAACAACTACGCTACACGAGCGTACGCTTTTGTATCATGGTTTAGTCACTGGACTGTTAACCACAAGGTCCCAGGTTCTATTCTCGCACATCTCAAAAACGCTAAATTGGTGACTTCGAACAATGAACCTTCAACCTTCATACAGCTGTTGTGGCGCCATCTACACGGAACCAAAGTTGTCAGACTCACTTGTCGCAGCAACCACTCACTCACACACTCCTTGTTCAACTGGGTACAGGCCCATTTAGACAACAGCTCAATACATCACCATTCAACAGCCATATCGTTCGTCTCACCTCCGACTCACTGGAGGGAGAGTCTGTGATGAATAGCATAGAAGCTAGTTAACAACTACGCTACACGAGCGTACGCTTTTGTATCATGGTTTAGTCACTGGACTGTTAACCACAAGGTCCCAGGTTCTATTCTCGCACATCTCAAAAACGCTAAATTGGTGACTTCGAACAATGAACCTTCAACCTTCATACAGCTGTTGTGGCGCCATCTACACGGAACCAAAGTTGTCAGACTCACTTGTCGCAGCAACCACTCACTCACACACTCCTTGTTCAACTGGGTACAGGCCCATTTAGACAACAGCTCAATACATCACCATTCAACAGCCATATCGTTCGTCTCACCTCCGACTCACTGGAGGGAGAGTCTGTGATGAATAGCATAGAAGCTAGTTAACAACTACGCTACACGAGCGTACGCTTTTGTATCATGGTTTAGTTACTGGACTGCTAACCACAAGGTCCCAGGTTCTATCCTCGCCCATCCCAAAATCACCAAACGCATATAAAGACTTTTAATTAAAATGTTTGTTTGTTTGTTATGGCACTTGCCACTGACAAGCCCACTGTTACGAAGACAGCGATTTAAGCCTGAGGGGGAACGTCTCTTATTTTTTATAGCAGCGCCAACTAGGGCCAAGAGTACGACTTTGCCACTCACGCATCACTCATTCGCTTGCACAACCCCTTTTTACAGGAGGGCACATTCACACATCTCACAGATAGAACAACAGAAGAACAACCATGCCCAAACCGGGACTCGAACCCGGGACGCCCAGATAACGGGGAAGACGCGCTACCCCTATGCCAGGACGCCGGCAATTAAAATGTAATCATATGAACTCATGGTGTTATTTCTCATTGCATTTTGGTATTTAACAAAAATAAATAAAAAATTGAATGTAATCAATCAGGGAAGTTTGTCTTTAATTAAGACATCATTACAACAAAATGTTCATGTTTCGTTTCAATCTCTCATATAATAAAAAAAAGGCTCTAAATTCTACAATATTGCCATGATTTACCTACGATTTTGAAAAATATATATGTGCCTTGTATTTCAATACAATTACACAATATAATTTTGTTACAATGTACATAAAATTTATAAAAATTCGTTTTAGATTTATCAAAGCATGACGTTCATCGCATGTGAAAATGAATCATTTCTGAAGGCTATCATTATTAAGTGTAATTCCAGTTTCCCTTTTGGTGAACTAAATGTGAATTCTCATTCCAGTACAAATGGGCGAACATCAGGCGGAAAGTGCAGTTACAAGATGAACAGACACGCAATTGCTGGGTTCACAAAAGAAATAAAACCAAATAATGTGCACTCTTTGAACATTTTGTCACGAAAGAGTTGAGAAATAAAAAAAATAGGAACTAGATTACGGTAGTTTTATTTGAAATTTTACAGTAATGTCATTGTGATTTTGTTTTAATGTGCTCATATGCTAATTTTTTTTTTTTAGTTTCATTGCACAGTTTCTATCCTTTACTCACCTACGTAAAAGCCCATCGTAACCTTAAAATCTTTAAAATTATTTCTCTGTTACTGGAACAAATTGGAAGAAAAATGAAGCATATTTTTAATGCCCATACTTATTAAATGTAATTGAAAATCGGATAAAATTATTGAGAATTTTCTTATCCTAATTACCCGTAAATGAACCTCCTTTACAATTATTTTGAAGACAATTTGAAAGGTTTATCTTGAGGATTTAAAGCTATATGTAACAGAAAATGTCACGATTCATATGAATACAATTTGATGTGATGCACTTGTACGCTTATTGCTTGATGAACAATATTGATTTCTTTAAATATTTTTTTTAGCGTTAGTGTTACAGTTAGTTTTAATTATGTATATTACTGTATTAGATTTTAACTTGCTGGAATAATGAAGGATTTTATTTAATTTACTGCGTAATCATCACAATTGAAGAATTTTCACCTCGGGAGCATATAAGGTACTGTTAGATGTAGTCATTGTTAGAGTCATCTGAGTCTCTGGTGTATAAAAAAGTGTATATAACTCCTAGTAATAGGATTAGAATTTCTAGTTTAAATCAGCAAGCATGACTTGGAGGAAAGCTCTTAAAGTAGTTAGCGTTGGAAAATCTAATGTTCTCAGAACTATTAATCAATAAAAAAAGTTTGGAACACTTCGTCCAAAACACAAAGTTCTTGAATGAAATAGTAAAATGAATCCTCGCAAAGCAAATGCTGATTTTCAGAAAGAATTATTGGCTACTGGTATAAGTTTTGATTCATTGATGGCATAAAAAAATGCTTATAGTAACAAGAACAGCAATCGAAAAACAGTTATTAACGCTTGCAATGAAGATGAAGCATTTGTATTGGCCCATTAAATATCAATATTGGCGAGTACGAGACTGACAAAATACTGCACTTTTATGCAGGGATTGCGATGAACGTTTGCGAAAGGAAGCACTGAAGAATGAATCGGGTATAACATTTTTTTAATCAAACAATTAACCGTCCTCAAAAGCAGATGTTTTAGAACATTTTATATCGGAGACTTGGCAATTCAGTCTAGTTAAAGGAGTACTTTAACTCAAAAAAAAAAAAAAAAACATGTTACTTGAAGATAAAGATATGGCTCCATGGCAAATAACCATCATTGGTGTTGATATGTTTCAACAAGATCTTGCTCCCCACCACCACCACCAAAAAAAAAAATATCAAGAAAAGGTCAAACAATGTTTTACAAAAAAGGTTAGCAAGTTGAATTTTCCTGATAATTCAACTCATGGTAATTATTAAAAAATATTTCGTGACGATGGTGGAAATGTTTATGTTCAAATTATTAGAATCCACGCAGGATACTATTTTTAGAGGATGATATATTTTTCACAAATATCTAGCCATGCATGTGAGCGAACTTAAATAATTATAAAATATTAGCAGAAAAACGATACTAAAATGCATAAAATGTATGCACAACACTAAATAAGCAATATTTTTTCATGCTGCAATCTGTATTAATATCATTAAAATGCCCTGCAATTATTATTAATCTCCTTATAGATCTCGTATTAAAAAATCTCATTATTTTTATTTGATAGTAATTTTAGTAAACAAAATAGTTAAACTAAAAATAACGCTTAGTAAATAATAAATGATTAACAACTACAAACACCGCATTATTTAATTTTTTTAAATATAAAATTCTTTCAAAAATAATAATTTTTTGAAAAGATTTCTCTATAAGATAAGGGTGTTATTATTTTGAATAATTCGTACATAATAAAAAAATAGATGGGTTTTCTTCGTTTAGGTAAAGGTTTCTAGATTTTACTTTTAATTTAGAGTAGAAATTAAACCTATATTCTTTATTAAGAATTTTTTTAACATTTTTTTTCATTGGATTAAAATAAAATGAAATAGAAAGTACTTTCGGTAATGAACACTAATAATTCGGTAATTTCATGTATATAAACATTTTATTTATGTATATTCATGTATATAAACATGATATTCTTAAATTGAGCATGTTAATATTCTTTCTTCATTAGAAATTCTTTCTTCATTTCATTTTTCGGTAATTATTCTTAATAACACTGAGAAATCATCTACTTCACGAAGAGCATTGATTATGATTCAGAAACCTTGCATACAACTTGAGAACTTTTCTCTGCTTTTCCATGATCATGGTTTTTTTTTACTTTGCTATAAAAATAATTGCTGCCTAAAAACATAAGATTTATTTTCAGATTTTCTTTTTAATTGTATATCAGATTAAAACTAAAATCAATATTAAATTTTGGAAACAGGTCAATCGACACGTGCATAGTAACAGTAATTTATTATTTCAAGCAAATAATTTTCTAAATTAACAATTCTCTAAATTAACGAATATTGAAGTTAGAAATCCCTATTTAAAGCAGGAAAAAGGTAAACTATAATAATAACAGCATCAATATGAGGATAAACACATTCCCAGATCTCAAAATGTGAATAAAGAATGAACGTGAAAATAAATCAAGTAATACTCTAAATAACGCATCCTTAATCAACCTGGAAATTTTTTAAAATATAAATTTTCGATCAGCACCGTTCGATAATTCAATTATCCTTATGATTTATTAATTAAGAATTGTAAGCAGTGAATTTTAAGATTTAATTTTAGATGGCAGCACGATGACGGTTAAATATGAACACCGTACTTTAGAGCCATATTCAGATGACGAAATTTGCATTCAATGTGATTCATTTTTACTTTCCAAAGTATATACTGATGAAATATTTTAAATATATATTGTAATAGAAACAAAAGCATTTTTTTTTTTGCGTTTCATTATACATGAAAGAAAGCAATAGTTTTCTATGGAATTATATGTGCGTTATGTTTTTTTTTTTACATTTAATATAATTTATGCATATATGCAATGCAGCTACATTAACCCAAAGGTCTTGAATCCGATACTGTGCAATTCAAAATTCGAACCTCACCTATATGACAAAATCCATATCTTTGATGCAAGTGTGCAGTTGATAACAAACGTTACAGACACAAAAATGATATTTTAATCAATAAATTAATATAATTAAAATATTAATCTATAATTATTTTCAATATCTAAGTGGGGTTTTTTTGTGAGTGTATGTCATTCGCTTATTTATAATCCATACAATATATACCTTTACCACCTTTATAATCCATAACATTGACTTTAGCAATTCTATGCCAACGGTATAATTTTTCTTACTTCATTTTGAGACGGAGTACTTTAATCATAACATACAACATTGCTTTATTAATATATAATCCAGTTGTCTGTTTAGCTAAAATTCACTTTCCCACTCAATTATAGCATTCTTAAAATTTTTATTGATATTTTATTAGTATTCTTCCTTTGGAAGAAATAACATAAGCACTTTAGATTATGTTATTTTAACATTTAAGACATAAACCAAATTTATTCAATTTTATATCTTTAAATCTATTTAATTATACTAATTGCAACTTTCATGTATTACTTTTAAAGTTTCATCATTAATTCATTAAAATCCTAACAGTGAAACAGTTTAAGTATGAATAAAATGATAAATTAGCAAAGTTCTGTGAAAAACATTCATTATTCTCAAAAGAATAATGGAAATAATTATCTCAATTTTATTCAACAAATCCCCGCTTTTTCTGTCTTATTTATCGTGATTCAAATATGTTCAAAGCCTTGATTTTTCCTCCTACTGTTCCTATTTCTTCTTTGACACATTTCAGAACCACCTGCCACTAATTCAAGAATAATCTAAAAATGATGATGCGGTAATTATGGAAAATCTCAGTGTCGAGCAGATACCCAACTATCATTAATCATCATGTTTCCTCATCCGGGATTGTATCCAATCAGCGATATATTACCCCCTTTTTCCATAATATTTTTTCATGCCTGAACGAAAGTGACATTACTATCTCCGATATTTCATCCTCAAAAAAGGCTCTACTCTCGACAATCAGTAGCATGTGATAAGCTCTTTCATCAGAGTAATTCTTTTTTGAAAGTTGGAAATTTAATTGCTGAACTAGTGAAAAATGAATTATATATTATATAAATTGTCATTCGTGCTTTACAGTAAGTAATTTAATTGTAAAGTCTTATATTGAATTCTCGTTATGGGAAGAAAAGACATTTATTATGCAAATGAATGAAATCTTTTGATGGAATAAAAATAACATAAATACATTTATTATGCAAATGAATGAAATCTTTTGATGGAATAAAAATAACATAAATACATTTATTATGCAAATGAATGAAATCTTTTGATGGAATAAAATAACATTCTTTAGATATGAAAGCTTTATTTTGGAGGTCAGAATATAAAATATTTTTGGGAGTGAAGGACAAATGATATTAGGAAGAGTTTTGTAAAATGATCCTTGATGGACTATTAAAAACTCATAATGGAAATTTGAACATTGGGGTTTTCATTGCTGGAATTTTTCAGTTTTTATTTGTTGCCCAAGCACATAGAACAAGAAATAAGGGACTATGATGTAAAAAGGAAAGCATACCTATTATGTTATGAATCATTGATTTCACATTGAACATATATAAATTAAATATTATATTTTATATATGTATTTATTATTGTGAGAATTCATATTTTTCATTTTTTTTCTACTTATTTTTGTTATAAATATTGATTGCCAAATGATAATAATTAGTGTATGAATTGTGATACCAAATTTCAATTAAGTAGACATTTTCATTCACAAATTATATGCAATAAAAGAAAATTTATCGCATTTCAAACTTTTTAATTCATTTCTAAATTATATTTGATTTTAAAATAATAAAAACTACTTAAAGGTCTGTAGCTTTCAAAAATAAACTATCTAGAAATGTTATATTTTGTTGATTTCAAACATTTTATTTTAATAAATCAAAAGAAATTGGCAGGAAAAACGAATTAATTTCCAGAATTTTACGAAAAATAATAAAATATTCTTCACATCTACAAATAATTTCAACAATTCCATATTGAATGTTCAAAAAAAATCATATATATATATATATATATATATATATATATATATATAATAGCCGCCTTTGGCGACCAGACGGTTCGCCAATCTTAATGTTCGTTGAAATTTTAATAATTAAATATTTTATGCAATTCCTACTTTAATAGCTTCTACATCAAAATATTTTAAAACTTCAAATTTTGATTGTCATATAATTCATTCATAATATTATAAAGGCCTTCAGTCATAACGTAATATCTATCTCTCTAATTTTCTGTTAGCACCCGTAGAATTTATGCTTTAAATTAAAGTGGAAAGAATTAATCTTCCATTAATATAATAATATATTTTACTGAAACAAAGATTTTTTTTTTTTATAATCTGATTACTCAAAATAGAGTCACTCAGCGTTTCAACTTTATGGGCACTAAAGAATATCTTTTATAATTTATGTAATATCTCAAGAATTTATCAACAAAATTTTCTTAGATTCATTATGAGCAGATCGATTCATTAACAATGTTTAATTTTAAATGCATCAAATACTAAGAAAATAAAACGAATCGATTAAAATAAACGGTTGAAAACAGGTTTTAAAAAAACTACTTAAAAAATGATGTACTTAAAACTATAAGCATATACAAAAAATATATAACTAATATAAATACATTTTAATTACAAAAGCATACAACGAACCTAAAAATAATTTAAATCCAGTCCGCATCCGTTGACAATAATTGTTATGCGTGAATTCAGAACAGAATGCGCATGCTTGAATTTTCAACGCCAGTTACGTAATGCAAATACGTGATTTTTTTCTACGCCAGTCGGGGTAACGCTATGCGGATTAGAAATTTTTAATTTCCTTTATTCTGTTTTATTTTAATTCAAAAGTACTTCAGAATGAATCTGAAAGATCGATTAATTAACAATGTTTAATTTTAAATGCATCAAACATTAAGAAAACAAACAGAATCGTTTTAAATAATCCGCCGAAAAATGTTAACCCTAGCCTCATTACTGTTGGGAGAAAAAAAACTGAAGCCTTACTCATTTGGCGGTGGGGAAAATGGAAGATTTTTTGGCAGGAAAGTTAGTTTTTCATTAATAATTAAAATTCTAATTAAAAATTCGAAAAAAGAAACCCCAGGTGCACATTCCCAACCTCCAAGGTATACATGTACCAAATTTGGTAGCTATATATATATATATCCAAATTAGTAAAAATACCAAGTTAATATTAGCAAAAGTAAAAAAAATAATAAATATAGAATCAAAAAGGAAGAAATTAAGAATCCGCCCTGAAGAATTTCTGAAGATCCACCCTCATTCAGGGATACAAACAAGGGATTTTTTTTGTGAAGGGCCTGACTTTTGTCCAATAATATTGACCCCTCGTGATCAAAAAATCCCCTGAAATTGGGGCCTTAGAGATAAATCATTTTTTACAGAAACAAAACAATCAATTACAATATTCGATTTAAAGGAAAATTATAATAACATAATATAAACTATAAAAGAATATTCACAACCAATTATAGAAACAAAAGGGAAAGAACATACAAGTAGCAGGTAAAAACTCTACAAAAAAAGTTTTTATCACGGATTCTTAATTTCTTCCTTATTGAATCTATATTTATTCTTTTTGCTAATATTAACTTGTTATTTTTACTAATTTGATTAAGTTCATCTGTGTTTTATTACAGCAGCATTAGCGTTCTCTAAATATAATTGTACTTTTTTTGTTTAATTTGGAACAGCTTCAATTTTTTATCGTCTGTTTCTATTAATAACAATGGAACTAGTTTGTATTCAATATTGCAATAGAAATCTATTAATAATAATTATTATTAGGATAAACAATCCTATTTGATACAACGAAAGATTTTTTTGGAGCGAATATTTTAATTTTGGAGCAATGGGAGGATTTTTGACTCAAAATGACGAATTATATTAAATAGGACCTACTAATAAATAAAAAAAATGAATAAAAATGCTATTAAACATTTTCTTAAACGTATCGGTGTAAAATAAGTTCTCAAAAGGATTTATAAAGATTTTTTTTTCAACAAACCGAGATAAATAATCCATTTTATACTATATGTGGTTTAAACAAAATTTTGAATCCATTCTATCTTTCTTGGAAGCCCTTCAAATCCAGCTAATACTGTTTTATTGAGAAATCCTGTTGGATGTTCTGTACTCATCTATTGACAACATATGTTCACATACGAATACATAATGATAAAAAAAAGATCGTGAGGGAATAGATTTCTTTCGATTTTTGTTGAAAGAAATCCAGGAAAACCTGGAGTGAAAATGCATTTAAATCGGCATTCTACATGTTATAAGAAACATGCAGAAGAAAAATGAACGAGAAGAAATAGATTTTCATCGAAGGTTCTCGCCATTTTTCCTCCCTCATTCCTTATCAAAGCTTACCTCTGAATACATTCTCTAAACCTTTAGAAAACGAATGGGATGGTATTTTTCTTTCATTTCTATATAAGCCTGTTCTCTTAAATCAACGTATGGAAGAATTTATTATTAGCAAATAAGAGGGGAGTAGACATTTTTCATCTGGAAGATAATCAAAACAAATGGTATTTTTTACTTACAAATAAGAAAAAAAAATCTTTTACGAAATGAAAATTATTTTATTTCTTTATTTTTTTTTTTAAAATTTGTTTATCTTAAGGTTGGTAGAGCAATGTCTAAGAATAATCTTCGAAATTGGTAGTTATTAGTGAATATGTTTAAAAATATGAAAAATGAGTTTCAGATATAAATTGCATCCGAATCAAAAGATACAAATAAACAAATTGAATTATCTAAAATGTATTGGAAAAAACTATTAGATATTACTTCATGACTCCAAATGATAATATTTAATTGTTAAAGAAAATATGGCTAAATAAATAATATTTCTTAATTATCTTTATTTTTAGCCCCTTGATACCCCTTTAATTGTTAAGGATTAAAATTTTTTCACATTTTTTGACAATACAAACACATTTTCTATTTTAGTATTTCCCAAAAGGTTGTTTAAAATCTTCCGAGTATTTATAGGTATATATGAATATTTTTTAATAAGTAATACATATTAAAATTAAGATTATATCAAATCAGTTATATGTTATATAGTGCAAGGATAATATATAAGTTAAGAAAATATATAATATTAGAACTCAACGGAATGCATATTCAGTAGTAAATAATTTCATTTTTCATTATGCAAAATAATAATGTACTTAATTTACTTAAATAAAAGTTAAAAAAATTAAATAATTATTATCTTTAGATAAATATTAATATTCATTGTTGATAAAATAATAATTAAAATATTAATTTTTTAACTTTTATTTCTGTACTTAATTTACATTAAAAAAAGTTAAGAAAATTAGAATAATTATGTTTCATTAAATATTAATATATTTTTTTTAATTCACGTTTAACCATTTTCAAAGATATTTTGTTTCAACAGATAATAGAATTTTAATTTGCAAAAAAAAAAAAAAAGAAAAAAAAAAAAAAACTGTAGCAGACTATAAAGAACTCTGCGCTTTCTATATTTTTATATAAAATATTTTTACTTGAAAAATTTCAGGCATGGAAAATCATTTAATCTAATTTACTCTGCATTAATTAAAAGGTGTAAGATTTTTATCACACAAAATCCAACGTATTTATTTTTGATTAAAATTATAACATTTGATAATTGAGCAATTTTAAAATCTTGAAAAGTTAAATTACAATAATTTTTTTTTATATATTTCTGTAAGTTAATTTTATCCAGAATGTGTTATTAATAATCCTTAAAGAGTAACATAAAAATAATAATCTTGTCATTTGCGAAACTAATAAATGTTATTTAAAATATCAGTAACATTTCCATTCAATAGAAATGGCAACCCTAAAGGTAAAATAATAATTTCTACTCATAAAAATATAGTTTGTAATTCTTTTTTTTTTACTATAGCAATTTTTATGTTCCATAGTCTCAACAAAATTTGAGGAAAATTGGATTTTTATAACTTACAAACAACATATGAATTTCACTTTTGTTTTAAAAAGACTACAATAATTGAAAAATAAAGTCGATTAATTAAAACACTCTAGCCTAGATAATAAATGTTGAATAATATTTAATTTGCATGACAATATATAGTGTTTTGAATAAAATGTTTTCAACGGTTTTCTTTTTATTTTTAACTAAACATTATTCAATTAAATGAAACGTATGAAGAGCACATTAATAAAAATGCATTTTTTTAATTAAATTTTTTGCTAAATAAAACAAAATTTGCTTATATTTTTTTAAAAGCTCTGCAGAAAGCTTGGCCCTTAAATCATTTTTTTCTATTACAAAATTTCATTACTAATTGCCGAAATATTTAAACTGGTTTTATTCTTCAAGATCTCTAGCTTAGTTATGTACTAACGTCCCGTTTTAAAGCAACACTAGGGCTATTTTCGCATAGACCTCGCAAATTTGCATTGTGGTCAAATGACGAGGACGGCACCTCAAGTGTCACACCTGAACTTTTCTGTATTTTTGCTATTGAAATAACTTTGTAACAGTGCTAAAGAAGCATTTTTTTTTCAGATTTCATAAATTCATTCCGCCTAAAAATGCAATGACACTTCTATCGAAGATAATAAGGTTCCTTGTGAAGATACCTTTTTTTTTAGTTACACAGTTTAATCGATGCGATCATGCACAAAAAAATAACAAGAATGATATTGTTTTGGGGCTTCAATATCACCAACTTCTTCTTGTGTACAATCGATCACCCCGCCACCATTGAACTTAGTAGTATCAATAGGAATCGTACGATCAACTAAAGGGTGTCCCAAAATTAAAGCGGGATTTAAATTTGATACCATTCGTGCAGTAAAGTGTTGTCAACATTATTTTAAAAAAAACCCATTTGACAACTGATAGTTTTGGGTTAAAAAAATGGAGCGTTACACTATAGAAGAACATGTTAAAGCAAGATTTAAATTAAATAAAAATCACATATCTTTTTTTCTTTAAATTTTTATATTTTATTTGAATCGTAAAGTGCATAAGATAAGGTTATGTTTGGAGTAACACATATGACAAATGGCATCCACGGCTTTACTGGCACATGCGCACTCTTTTATTGAAATTTTCCATGACCATTTAGCAGAATTTTGTTGATACAGCTATGACTTTTCTCCTCAATGCACGCGTGCGTGTGGACTTGTTGCATAGAACTTTGACTTTTAATAACTCCATAAAAAGAAATCCAATTGTGTCGAATCACACGACCCAGGGGACCCATTTTGAAATTTTTAACTGTTGCCGCCGTTCTTTCATTATTTTTGAAATATCGTTCAACAATTAAAACACTTTGTTTTATCGTGTAAAGTTCTATTTTTACTAACCCTTCACTATCAGCTGCCAAATGGTTCTTTAATAGAGTTGCCAACACAACACGAATTTGGCCTATAATAAATCATTCCTCTTGCCCAACTAATTTCCGTCCACCTTGAAACAGAAAGACTGCTTTCCATTTACTTAGTATCATAGCCCCAATGGGTCTTGTTATCTACAAAGCGAAACCATTTCCGACATTATCTCGTTTCATAAAATAAATGTTGACGCAATACATTTATTCATTCATTTTACTGAAATGTTTCAACTTTGAGCAAATGAATATAAATTTAATTTCTCTTCCCTCCAACCTTAAATTCTTGGGCCATTTAAGACAAACGTTTTCTTCTCACGAACGCCATTAAGTAAATGTATTTATGTTAAAGCTAATGCCTCTAATAACTCTCGGGTTATCGTTTTTCTTGAAATATACTTGTTCTCTCACTCTTGTAATTTCCGGACAAACGAGAAACCGCTGAAGTGCATGTCGTGCCACGAAGTATTTATGTGGTGAAATTTCACATGGAAAAGATTTATCTACTAAAAATTAATTACTCAAATGCAATTACAGCTTGACAGACACTACTGTGCCATTTCTTTAGACTAATTTGTTTATCTTTGTAGAGTGGGAAAAGATAAGATAGGATAATGCATCTGAATTGTTTAATGTTGACTGAAAGAAATAAAAATTACAAACAAGGATAAATTAATATGTCAAAACTTTGGATTATTACAAAGTATATTCTTTAAAGAAACTTATTCAACTCATGTTAGCGTGATTTTAACTCATATTAAGCTAAAGTTTTATATTGAATTTCAAACATTCCTGCATTTTAATTTGCCTAGAATAAGACGTACAAGCTGATTGTCAGGTCGATGTAATTTTTAGCTAAAGTTAAAGATCTAGTATAAAATCTTGGTATTGTTTTTTTAGGGGGGGGGGAGATCGATTTTTTAAGCTTTCCGCATGTTTTCATAGTTAGACGAATTAATATTTGAAGTCTTTACATAGAAATCAAGTATGTATTTCCTCCTTCCAGCCACATTTCAAGCGTCTCAAATAAGAAACTAATCGAAAATTTTGTTGTTGAAATGATACTTCTTATTTTGTCTCTGAATTATCGCTTACATACACGCACGGATAGACAGTCATATCTTTTAAGAATTGAAACAACTGGAAAACAGATCACCATTTTTGCTGATAAAATATTTTACAAATTTTTAAATTGTTTTTTTTTATAAATCGAGAGGGTGAAAAGCTTTTGAAGAGTGACAATTAGGAGTTTTCTCATTTTTTAAGAGAAAGTAAGAGAGAATGACTAATAGGAAACCTTGCACCCAATAAAGGACTACATTCTAAGATTTTTTTCTCATTATATAATTATTCATTATGAAATTTGATACGAAATTACGAACCATTAGACAGTGAACTAGATTTTTTCCATAATTAATGGCAAGATTTTCACAATTTTATTCGAAAAAAGATGTATTTCAAAAATTGTTCCAATTAATAGAATTAAAAATACTGAATGGTTCGGTTTTAAACTACCCCATTAAAGCAGTTAGTGCGAAAGCTTCAGATTCAGTGTTTACGAAATGTTGTGTTTACGAAGTGTTTACGAAGAATTACATGCTAACCTTTCATCTACTGACGGTACTTATAAGTATCAATCACTTTAAAACTTTATAGCACAACAACCATTATTTATATTCCGATGGTACGTTTTAGAACGGACGGATCAATTTAAAAAGCAAAACTTAGTCTAAAAATAACATTTGAATCCAAATCGTTGTAGCCGTTCATTAAAAGTTATAGGATATAATTTTATGTAAAGATTAGAATTAATAAGTTCTTCGGCTTTTTTAATTGTGTTTCGGCGCATTATATATCTATATATTAAGATAAACGTTTTTTTTTCTTCATATACTTTATACACATCTACACATTTTCCCAGTCTTGGTGAAATTCAAAACAGAGAGATTTCAAGATAAGGGATCAATGTCAAAAATAGAGAACATTTCAGTTAATCAAAAATTGAACAAGATTTTGGTGTTTTCCAAAAATGTTATTTTAGAACATCATGTTTATCTTATATTTAATTAAAAAAAAGTTTTTAAATTATATCAATTCTTATTTCTATAAATATTTTCCCTAATTTTAGTAATCATTTAAAAAATTTAATATGAACAGAAAATTTAAACCAAATTAGAAAAAAATATTAAGTTTAATTAAAAAAGAATTAAAAAAAAGAAAGAAATGAACTCTCTAAATACAATGCATCTTTTATTAGTTTTTGAGAAAACATTTATTTTTCATTGAATTTCATAATGATTACATGTTTGATTAATTTCTTATAGAAAATTTAAATATATTTTTAGTATTATGATAAAATTTAAATTAATTTAGATGGTCCATTGAACCATTTAATTGTTCTTTTGTTAATTGCGAAATTTAGAGAAAAAAAAATTTTTTTTTTGGGGGGGGGCAATAATTCTGAAATATAATTTTCAGTTCAACTCTTATTTCGTAATAAATATAAATTTTAATTTGTATCTGCATTAATTTGTAGAAAACTGATTCCATTAATATTCAATTTTATCAAATAACAAAGTTAACATTTTATATATAGGAAATTTCAAAAAATTGTAATTTCTAAAGCGAACCATTTATTTTTAAGTGAAATTCGTTACATTCATTTTTTATAATCCGAGTCTGATAGTGAAATTTTGGAAACATAACGATTCATTTCATACTAAGCCTTGAACTGTTATTAGATTCATATTTATATAAATTCTACTTCACTAAATCAAAAACCTTTTAATTCAGATTCTGCAATGAAAAAATATACAAATACAATGTTTCAAATGACTATGAGTACACGAAACGTAAAAATTTAGTGAAAGGATTTCAGTTGAAAATCTCATTGTTCGGCAATTGCTTTACATAAAATCAGTTTTGATGGTCGAAAAGAATCTGGATTAAATTTTGAAAGAAATGGCGTTCGAGCCAGTAACTTCGCACGGCGAAAAGCAACAAATTACTACTAGCGCAAAACTTGTAAGTTTTCGCGTGGCTTACGTGGAAATTAAAAAGAATGGAAAAAACGGAAGTGATACCCACTTTGGATTGGTCCGGTTTCTTTATATTGTATACACGGAAATTAATGAAATCAAATCAGCCGTTGTAAGAGAATGTAAAAAATATTATTTAAATAAAAATCCTTATCTCAGAAGCTTTCAATTTTTCACATTAAATGCCTACGTCAATAATTTACTTTAAAAATTCGAAATTTCCCTTGCATTCGGTTTTAACTATTCAGGAATTTTATTTTATCAAAGAACGCAACGCAAACATGCATACAAATTTAAAAACCTCTTGTCGTTGTTCTCCATCAAACATTAATGGTTATTACGTGATTCTTCTAAGATTCGAATGGCCAAACTTAAGAGATGGATACACAATGCTTTATTTAAGAAAAGTCAGCTTTCGAGTCTGAATTATGTGGTTGTTATCAGTGTAAATTAAAAACCCAACGCGCCTTTTGCACTTTTAGGAAAGGCCCAAATTACATTCTGGAATGTACAAACAATTAAAAAAAGAATTTAAAGAAGAAGGGGAAAAGAAACGCCAAGAAACTGCTGATAAACAATTTTATTTTCCTCCAAAACTGCAAAGCAAAAATGCCTCCGTGTTCTTTCTTCTGTTCTGAATTGCAGCTTCCTTATCTAGTAATTAGGAAGATTTAATTATCGAAGAATTTTAAAAGAAAACTAAAGCAAAAATATCAGTCAGAAACACAAGTGAACAATTTTATTCGTTCATTAGCAAGCGAATGGAAGTTTTCCACTAATTGTAGGATCGTTTCAGGTACTGTTGATTATTTTTCAACATACGATAAAAGGAGTTAATTTTCACCATTCTCCATGTCGATGGACATCAG
Organism: Argiope bruennichi; assembly: GCF_947563725.1. Taxonomy (NCBI): domain Eukaryota; kingdom Metazoa; phylum Arthropoda; class Arachnida; order Araneae; family Araneidae; genus Argiope; species Argiope bruennichi. Next base: position 55,372,650 of record NC_079159.1, on the reverse strand, counting down.
TTACCTTGACAAGCATTCATTTGGAAGCTGAAAAAGTAACGGCAATTTATTGTGCAATAAGCACGTTCGGGAAGTAAAAAGTACTGAAATTTTCTAATATATTGTGTAATATTTAAATATATACATATAAGCAGTGAGAATTTTTTCTCAGATTCGGAGTAATCAAAAGAGAGGCGTGTTTTTAAAAATAATGAGCCATAATTATGTTTCACTCGAATCTGAACAAGAAGAATTTTTTTTAAATAAAGGATACGGAGCGCTTCTAAATAATGAATTGAATAAATCAAATTTAGAACGTTTCTTTTCTCCAAGTGAATAACGAATTATCGCTACAACCTCTCCCTCACGTAGCTGACTTCTTTATTATCAGACGAAATTTTTTAAAAAAATTCAAAATCAATACAAGATGCGAGGAAAAGAAAAAAAAAATTAAAATGCATCTCATTTGTATAGTTTTATTATTCATCGCTGTGTTGCTACTTTCACTGAAAAATGAAAGTTTTTATTGGATTCCAGAAAAGGTTTATTTTTATAAGCATCTAGGCATGGCCATTGTTAAAACTTATACATATCTATTGATTTAATTGACAATATATCGCATTCTCATTCCTATATATAATCAAGAACATAAAGAAAAATAATAATTAATGCAACTATTTATTTCTAAAACAAATTAAACTATTAGGCATATGCTATATACTTCTAGTTGAAAGTTTCATGACAAACTCAATGTGCTCAAATATGTTAAATACTTTGTCATCAAGAAGATGATAGAACAATTAAATTTTTATATGACCCTCAAAGCAATGTATATATATATATATATATCCAGATGATAAATTAATTGAAATGTCTAAACACTTGTCTGAAAACAACTTCTACAGCACTTATATAAAATTGCCTCTTTTAACAATAATTGAGCGAATCAAGGAATCCTAAATATTCGCAATTTTGCATTATGTGAATATGAACATGTCTGTGAATATGATTAATAAAAAACTTGTATAAAAATATTGTATTTGTATAAAAATTTTGCATTTGTATTTTGTAATAAAAAATGTATTTATGGTCTTTAAATCACATTTGTAAATCCCTGATAAGTTTTTTAAATAAATGCATTCATAGTAAGTTCGCCTGCCTTCTGTTCTAATGCAACTGAACGCAATTAGTATGAAACATAAAAAAAAACTAGATAAATAAAATTTGCAGCACAGTTTCAGCATGCTTATTAAGTGCTAAACCATATCAAATTTTAAAACAAATTTGTCAAAAGACTGATTATTTATTATTCTGAGCATTTGTATGAGTTCAAACGCCATATCTCAAAAACGTAGCAACTTAAATAAATAAAATTTAGTAGGTTATTTTGTTTTTACGATTATAGTTTGGTGCAAATTAAAATTTTTTACGGTTATAATCGGCCCAAACAGTATAAATTGCATGATGTAGTTTCTTCACTCAATTTGAATGCTCAATTTCAAGGTCACTGAAAATAAAATTTAAAAAAATGAGATTGTTTGGCTTAATGGCTGTACTCAAATTCCACAACTGTACTACAAGGGTGAGAATGTACTGCTTTAAAAGTGAGAAAGGTAGAAAGAATCTATGAAACTATTCCCACTAGATAAAAAAATGAAAAGTCCAATAACAAAAACAAAATTTCTACTTTTCTAAAACGATTTCTACTTTTTTCATTTTTTAAAAAATTTTCTTTACTGTTGTCTTATCTCACGTAAGATAAACAGAAAAATCAAGCAAATGCCAACAGATGGAATGTCTTAGTCGTAATATAATAGTTACACACTTCCCAAACATATTTCTTGAAGACTTAGTGATAAATGTTTAAATTAAGTTAAATGTGCCTTCGTAAATCTAATTATAGTAATGAACTGCGGGATAGCTCTAAATAAATATTTATCGCTAGCCAGTTTATTTCGAGGATCTCTAATTAATGTAAATCAAAGAGATGCAATGTTGTAATGGTTGCGCTTTTTAACAAAATCGGAAGATTTAAAGAGCAAGCTAGACTTGAAAGCTGCAGTTTTGAAGCAAATAGCTTAATTTGAATAAATATAAATGAAGTGAGGACTTAACTTTTTGAATATTTTTCCAGAAATAAATATTCATTAGATCAATTTACCCAAAGAAAGAAACGTTTCCAATCTTTTCATTACTCAACTACTTAATTAGTATGGATAGAATTGACTTTATATAAATGGCACACGGTGTCCCAAATGCAGTTTGTGTTTCAGTCGAACATCTCGATTTGAAATGTAAATATTTTCTTCCTTATTTTATTGTTGTTGATTTAACTTTGTAATTTAAAGAATTTACGCTATTTTATACTTTTGTAGTGAGGCGTAATAACTATGTAGTGAACGTTGGAAACTAATGAAGGAACAATATCTTATATAATGCTACATAAATTAGAATTGCTTATTTGTTGAATTTGAATTGATTATTGAGAATAATAATAATTCTTAGGAGGCATGAATCTTTAAAAATGTTGCTGCTAAGTTGCAGAATTAAAACAAAATGTTAAATATCGAATGAGGCAGTGCATTTAAAACTTATAATTCAATATTTTGTCATTTTCTTTTCAGAAATTCGCAAATGTACTGCAAATATTAAAGTGCTGCGAAAAATTTTATAAAACATTAAGTATAATTTAGATTTCCATTCTAATTATACCTAATTTAATTCTGCAACTTTCCGGATCTAAGCATTCTTTGTGTAATTTTAGGCCTATCGTTTAATTTACCCCACCCCTTCTTAAAACCTATTATTTTGTTAACAATGAAATTTTGCGAAATGTAGTTTCACCTGGCAACGAATGTTTTCAAAAATTTAGGAAATAATCCAGTAAATTTATCCTTCCCCTTTTTCTTAACAATTAAACTTAACAGGGAAAAAATTACAATTTATCTTTCTGCAAGAAACAGACAGCTTTCACAAGCTCCTATCTATCACTATGTATCGCCTCATTATTATATTTGGTTCAACTATCTCATTAATATTCCAAAAAATGTCACGAAATAGTGGAGTGAACAAAGGGGAAAAAAAGGAGTATCTGCATTTTATACAATACAATCAAAGTGAAAGAAATCTATCTAACACTTGAAAATGGATGACAAAAATTAGTTTTGTAAAAAATATCTCAAATAGAAAAAAAGAATGTTCGTCTACTTAGAGGATCAAAAATCTTCCCAGGTTATTTATTGATTTCTAATTGTCTTTTAAGGGACACGGTGGCCTGGTGGTAAGGGCTCGACTTCGGAACGGAGGGTTTCAGGTTCGTGTCCCGATTCCACCTGAAGAAATGTCCTGTAAGGGGGTCCGTTGCACGTTAAATTCGTCATGGCCAAACGTCCTCCCGCTGGTGTGGCGTGGCGTGGTGTGGAGAGGAGGGTGCCAGCTCAGGTGTAGTCCTCGTCATCTGATCGAGGTTCAAAATTAAGAGGTCCGTCCCAAAATAGCCCTAGTGTTGCTTTAAACGGGAAGTTTATATAACTAAACTAAACTTCTCTTTCAACCTCGGAAAATCAGAAAGCAAATATTCCTAAATTAAGTAAGTCAAGAAATTAGTGTTACTGTTGCTAAAATGGACAACATAGCTGCCCTCGAGGTTGAGGGTAATTAAGTAGATTATTCACATTATTTTGAAATTATATTTATATTGAAATACAGGATTATACAGGAATTACTAAGCGCCTTTGTAGCTTGAAAAAATATGTTACTAACCCTGATGTTGTTCAACCTGTTTGATATAGACGATAGCATCTTTTCAAAGCAGTCATCGCATCAACATTTCTGTTATGAGGACTATTAAATAACCCCTTTGTTTTTGAAACTAATTGAGCAGTAAGAATCTATAATTAAGGATTAAAACCCTATAATTTTAAGACAGTCTTAGTTTATTCATTTCAAAAAAGATTTGAGTACATTTTAATATTAAATAAGCAGTAATACAAATGCATTTTATTTCAGTCGCATGTTCTATATCAGTATATCTGTGACCTGTATGATGTCAAATTGACTCGGCTTCGCATTGGCCATACTCGTCTCACACATAAACACCTTCTGTTTAGTGAGCGATGCCCAGTCTGCATTACATGCCATGTTAATTTGACTATCATTCATATTTTATCTTAATGTCCAATTTTTAATCCCCATCGATTAGGTTTATTTGGTAAATCATCTTCAAACATTCGTGACTTGGTGGGAAAACATCCCCATCCAAATATTTTTACTTTCATGAAAGAAATTGGTATTTTCTTTTTAATTTAACTAGAAATAATTTTATCACCACATTTATAGGTTTTTACAAATTTTACTTTAATGTTTTAGAACTTCACTGTATATTTTTTATCTTCAACCATATTTTTGGCTCAGCATAGCCAGATATGGCTCTTGTGCCACAAAATCCGAAATAACTAACTCTCTATATCAGTATAATATTTATATTGGCGTTCTATCACGCCCTATCGGTACAAATCGATTGTTCCATTGCGGTACAAATATAGAATAAAAAATAGAACTTTGTTTTGAATAAAAAATTGTATTTAATAATAGTTAATTTTTCTGGCATATATACATCTATAAATCCAATAGAGAAACTTTAAATATTGATAAAATAGTAAACTAAAGAAATTTCTTTTATATTGACAAGGTATTTGCTACAATCAAGCAATCTAACTGACGTAATAAATTTTGATCCACACACTTGTGTATAGGAGCTGCTTATTGCTAAACATGATTATCTATATACTACGGGAAATATCTGTCTGACATAGCAATAGCTAGGCTAAGACGATTAATGCTGTCGAATCAAATGTCAGTATTATTACTGTCAGTGTTTGCAAATTAAATGCTGTCTAAGACGGAATAGAAACTGCCATGTCATGGAAGACACCATATGCTATCGCCAACACTGACAAGGTATTAATGTTGCGTCAGATTCTCGAATGGCTCTACTAAGATATAGACCTTTCTTTATTAATTTCCTCCTTAACGAAAAGCATATTTGAAAAGAAATAAATGTCCTATGTATGGAAAGTACTTTTAAGGAATCTTTTTAAAACGTAGTATTTACCCTGCCTTGAAGTTTGGATACAATTGCACTTTGATCAAGCCTGTTAATAGTTATCAAAAGAAATTTAAATATAATAACAGGAGAAAAAAATATTCCTTGGAATTTTTCAAGATAATTGTGGAGATAGCTGAAAATGGAAGTCAAAAGAATTATTTTAAGAAAATATTGCTTACAATACTGAATATAAACGAATGAATTAATTTTAAATATTTGTTTGTCGTAAAAAGTCGTTCCGTCAATTATTTTATCCATTTTAACATGTTAATCATACATTTCAGTGCCTCTTACTGAATTTATTTAATAACAATAAATCAAAGTTGATCCTCAAGAGAGTTTTACAAATAAGTTTCAAAGTATGGAATCCAATTTTTATTTAAAAAACAGTTTTCTGGCTGTTATGCTATAATAATAGATTCTCGTCTTCTTGTTCTATAAACACTACATCCAGAGAGGTATCATATAAGATTTATCGTGGTTGTTCGCCTGGTTGACAAGGAATTTGCTGAAGTGATTCAAATATTCTCATTTTGGCATGCCGTAGAAATTCGGCTAGTGAGATATCTGGCAAATTTGAATGGACAAATATCTCACAGGCCGGCTTGCATTGTGAGAAAAAAAGATCGTAATCGTTTATCGACATTGTTTACAATTACATCTCAAATTCTTTTTAGGGATTACGTAAGATAGTTAATTTAACACAACAATAACAATATTTAAAATAAAATTGATGAAAAGTGTTGTTTATTAAAAGTTCAGGTAATCTGTTTCTGACAAGTTGATAAGCAAAGAAACCTTAATGTAATTAAAAATGCAAGCTTTTATTGCTTTTAATATATTTCTCACAACGCATGAATTTCACAAGAAATGCATTATGAAAAGTAATTATGTGTGCTATAATGTAAACAAACAAAACTGATAACTTGGAGAAGAAGCGGTGTTTGGAATTTTAAGTATAATGAGTTTCCCTTCTTAAAAGATGAGTTAAGCTCTTATCTTTCATTAACAGGAAGGTCTTGAAAGTTGTGAATGTGCCAAACGTTTTGTGATAACATTTTGTTAGCATTACTTGAAGAAGTGTTGTTTTCGAATGCCCTTGATAGCAAATTTACGGTCTCAATTTAAAATTTATTTTTTTAAAAAAATTGTTACATTCTCATACATTCATACATAATAGAGATTTGAGTATATTGGATTATTGAAATAAATTCCATTTTTTTTCACTGGTATTGTCTTAAGGATGATGGCCATTGAAAAGTGGAAACTCATCATAGAGCATAAGTTTTAATTTTTTCCTAGCAGAAGCATTGCTTATTTAAAAAAAATAATATATAAATTAATTTTGTGAAAAATTCTGAGCCTTATTTCATTTTCTACTTTTTTTTAATTATTGAAAATCACATAGAATTGATCTAAAATTTTCTAAAATGTTTTGTTTTAAAATTAATGTGTTTACCTGTTTACAGTTTGAAACTAAATTAATGTGTAATATATTCGGTTTAAAACTTGGTATACATAATAAACTCAGGCTTTTAAACCATATATCAAAATCTATCCATATGGCTCATTCTGTTTTTAAATAATCGTGTTCTCGTGAAACTTTATGACCGACACACAGATGTGTCATATATTTACTCGCAAATTTCACAGAGACACACATTTTCTTCCATCCAGCTTGCTATATTTTTGAAGTTTCGTCGAAATCCAGAGGTTACATTTTTGACGATTAAATACTTTCTTAGCTTCGTATTTCGGTAATTGAAAAAGATCCTGTCGGTTAACTGCAAGATAAATATAATTTTGCTTATATTATGCTTCATTTTATAATATTGGTTATTGGTTCATTTATACAAGAGTATTACTCCAGAAATATTAATAGGAAACCTTCAACCATTCTAAGGTTGAGACACGGTCAGCATGCCGCCAAAACTCAAATGGATAGACAATAAATAAAGTTAAATAAGTATTGCAATGTTTTTATGTAAGAGTAAGTCTATAGTCTAATTTGAATAATGTTTTGGCTTCAATAACTAAAGTATTATAAGTAAATGGAAAATTTTAATCTATCATTAATTACTCTCCTTTTGAATAGACTTCCTATGTACAAAGTTTTCCGAAAAATTGGTTCGATTTAAACTATATATTTTGCTTGATTTAAGTATATACAAAATACCTGCAAACATTTTAAAAATCCATTTCATTGCTGCCATTGAAATAAAATTTCTTAAAATAAGGCAACACTTTGAAATGAAAATAAATAATAATTAACCAACGACCATTTAATCTCAAAGTTGAGACACGAATAGAATGCTGCCAATCTCAAATGGGCTGGCAATAAATAAATTTTACTGTGCATTCATTGTTTTAACATAAGATTAAGTCTGCAGTCTCTAATTTATAGAAAAACTATATGCAGAGAAGTTGTGAGGTAGTTTCTAGTCTAATTTAGATAACCTTTCTGTCTTAAATAATTAAAGTATTATAAACAAATGGAAAATTTAAATCTCTCATTATGTTTTCTTCTTTGGGACCGATGTCCTATGCGCAAACTCATCCGAGAATTTCGTTCTTTTTAAAGTGCACCATTTATCTGTTTTAAGTATACACAGAATGCATGCAAACATTTTCTAGAAGTCATTTCATTAGTGCCATTGAAATAAAATTTCCTAAAAGGAGGTAACAATTTGAAATAAAGATAAATAATTATAAATTTGCAAATAAGGTATACAACTGGAACTTATTTGTTCTCTTATAAGTTCTATAAAAGGATATATTCTAATAAAGAAAGAAAAGAATCATTTCTTAGTCAACTATTTCAGCTATTGCATGAAATCTTACAATAAAAACAAATTCCAATCTTTTATATTAACAAACCAATGACAAACGAGAACATAAATGCACGCCAATCCAACACTCAATTCTCCACTGAAAGGTGCTCCAGGAAATCACTCTAAATCCCAAGAAAAGTTCATTCTCACCATTCAACAACCTGTTACAATCGACCTGAAAATTTCTCCAGAGACTCCAGATAAGCCAATCAGCTCCAATCAGGAGCAGCCTCTTCGTCTAATGAAACTCTGGTGCGTGCTGGGACTTGCTACGAGACTCTGACCAGAGTTTCACTAGAGTTTGCTTTTATTAGTGAAGCGCCATTGGTGAAGAAAACTGATTCTCCGTTTCTCACCTGTGTCAGGAAGATTTCACTCCGAATTGAGGAGTAATCAAATAAAAGCCCGTGGTGATTTTAAAACCTGGTGTGCTTGTTTTCTTCTGGAAAATAACTTTCTTGTTTGGGAAGAAAATGGGAATAATCTTTCGCGTTGAATTGCGCTTTATCATTAGTTTGTTCGCGGAAATAATGTTGTTTTCTTTTTTAGCGATAACTTGTGAATTGGGTTGGAATGTTGGAGTTATCTTCAATGAAAAATTGTATTTTATGTTATAGAATTGCTAGGATTGAAATTCTTTTTGTCCGATTTCATTTTCGATCATATGAAAATTTAAAAATAATAAATTACTGAGTAATATAGAAAAATTTAGAGTTTTATTGTACAGAAGTAAAATCAGTTTGATATTTTAGGTGAAATTTTTACGTTCGCGAGAATAGAAAATTACAACAAGTTGACAATTGAAAGAAAAAACATTTTTACATGTTTTTATTTCCATTTTGTTTTGTACATTTTTTCTCCTTTTTATGTATTTTTTATAATATTTTATTGCAATTAAATGTGCTTGAAGATATATAAAAAACACGCAGTTAAGACTGTTACTGGATTATCTGTACAAGGAGTAGTAAAAATGAAATGATTTCTAAAACCGATAATTCATTGTTTCCAATCTCAGTACATTGGCTGATACTAATTTACGTTCTATTAATCTGATGAACATGTCAAATAGAAGTTCAAAATGGGGTACTAAAAAGCAGATGCTGATTTTTGTATCAAAAACATTAAAATCAAAATAAAATAAAAGCTAATTTTTTTTTTATAATTTAACTCTACAAACTTGTATAAATAGAAAATAATGTTCATAATACTAGGCAAATAATTTCATTTTAAAATTAATATAAAAATATTAAGAATTATATAGAATTATATTAAGAATTAAAAGAAATTAATCGAACATAATTACTTTCAATTCCATCCTTGGATAATTTTGGAACCTATATAAAAGGGACAACACCTAGTTCGTAGAGTGAAATAAAATAAATAAGTTTATTTTAAAAAAAATCTTTGCTTAATGTGCAGTACAAATGTTAGATTCAAAGAAAAAAATCAAGCAAGCTTTTCCTAATTTTAATAAAATCCCTGAATGTTTTATTAAAAAATCCTTTTTCCTTCCATACTTTAAAAAAATTACTTTTTCTGAAACAAAATGGAAACTATTTTGATTTTTGACATATATATATTGAATTTTAGCTATAATATAATTATGGAAATAACCTCTTTTCTTTCACCTGCGGATCGAAATTATTGAATCTAATTTCCCAACAATTTAAACCGAATTAACTATGGAAATGTAAACACCTAGTCCCAGCCAGAGGCAGAATTACTCTCTCCGTTCTACCCAGCCTAACACAGCTCTCCTCCAATGAAGCGTCATGATTTCTAGATCGTACTTTGGGAAAGCTGATGAAATCCGATGAGCCGATACCCAACCTCTACTTGGAACACCCACTGCATAAGGTTAGTTCCAGATCCGCATTATTAACTCATTGCACCGTGTGTTATGGATTGTACTATATGTTATGCTTTCCCAGTTATTTGGTAGATATGGCTTCATAAATATTTTCAAAGCGTGTTTTAGAAGAGGAGAAAACACTTTTCCACTTTATGCTGCCCTATTTAAATTTAATATAACGGTGGAAGGTTAATATTCAGCAGGTTTTCACCCATATTTGCGCTAATCATGCTTTGAAAACGGGGCTATTAAGAGGCAACGTGAGCATGAAAACTTTCTGAGAAAATTTCTGAGACCTGGTTAAAGGTTGCAGTCGGTGATATAAATTTCGGTTCAATGTTTTTCAAATCCCTGTGCTTCAAAGTCATGAAATGCTATAAAATGGTCTCATCTTCGAATTTTACATTATATATTAGATTTCGAATATTCGATAAAAATTTAGTGAAATTATTTGTAACACTTATTTAATAATTAATGATCATAATTGACTATTTCTACCCACCTTTAAGCAGACGGAAAAACTCCAAATTACCGAACATCGCAGCAGCATATTATTACTAAAATAATTAAGTGTGTATGAATGTAAATAAATCTTTGGGATATATAAATTATTTTTTAAAATTTAATATAAGTAATAATAATAGCAATTTATTTAAAGACTAACCATGAATAAACATGAAGCAAAAGAAGATCTTTAATGAATAATATAGAGTTCCAACGAAAAGAATATCTTTAACGAATAGTATAGAGTTCCAATCAAAAGAATATCTTTAGCGAATAGTATAGAGCTCCAACGAAAAAAATATCTTTAACGAATAGTAAAGAGCTCCAACGAAAAGAATATCTTTAATGAATAGTATAGAGCTCCAGAGATTTATTTTTGATATACACGTCAACTATACGAATGAATCTTGGACTGAAGAGTTGTCTGCTAAAGAATAGAAACTTCTCCTCGGATGATAAAAAGGTGGGAAATAAGCTCAATGATATATAAACAATATAATTTCTTAGGTTCCAACTAGTATATGTTTAGAGATTTAAAATAAGAAGATTCAGATAAGATTTGTTTTCTCATAAGGCTCTATTGAAAGGCTTAAATCTGTAAATAAATTAACAAAGTTGTTTTACGTTTAATTGTCGATTAACTTAATTTTTTATAAATTATATATATATATATATATATATATATGTGTGTGTGTGTGTGTGTGTGTGTGTGTGTGTGTGTGTTACGTACGAAGCCCGAAATCGCGAATTGGACGGTCAATTCGCGTTACGTTGCTGTACACTTAACGGCCAACGACCGATCTTTTCTTGATTTCGGGCTTTGGTCGGTCAATTCGCGAAGTGTCTTGGGACGATCGGCCAAAGTAGGGGGAAAAAATCAAGAGCAGATTGTTTTACACCCTGTTAAAAATAAGGTATTTAAAAATGAGTATCCCTGTGTACTGTTTTTTTTTTAAGTACAATTGTTTCACAAACAAATTTAAATATAAGTGACACCTCTGAGTTAAAAATAAGCTTGTGATATATAAAAATATGATCTCGTGTTATTCTGTTCTCGTATTAAAGTCATAATAGGAAGTATTCAGTGAACGTATATGCTGTAACAACGTGATAGCGAAAAAGATTGGATTTGCACCCTTCAAAATGATAATTATATCTTGAGCAAATACGTCGCATATCAATACAAAGCAAATTGAAACTCAATTTGTCAACTACCTTTAAGGGTGAGCCTTAGTCTTTTTCTGTCCCATAGATCTAATGTTAAATATCCCAGATCACATTGTCTCCCGAAATATTGCTTCAAAAAATATGAAATTTTTTGCAAAGTCAAATAACAAATATAAGGACCAATTAAAACAAATATGAAAGAAGAATAGTTTCCTTGTTAATATTACTTTAAAACATTTCTTTGTTGGCGCCATCTGTCGAATTTCATCTACACCATGCACATATTTATATTTTATACATAAATGTCATTATATTTATTTAATTTACTCTTAATATTGATTTTTCCCTTGTAAAGAAACCGTATTTTATGAAGCGATATTTCGGAAGAGAATGTAACCTGGGAAATTTAGCATTAACTCTATGGAGTAAAAAAAAAAAAAAAGACTGAAGATCGATCACTCTTAAAACCTTTCTTGGAATGCACTGCTCGTGTGCGAGTTAGCCTAGTTGGCAGTGCATTGGGATGCAAATTGAAAGGTCTGGTTCAAATCCCTCTGGGTCCAATCATGTCAGTCTAGATTTCTTTTTGAAAATTTATGTTTGCATAATTTCTGCAGATTTGGAAAAACAATACTCATATTCGAATCCATGTATGTATTCAATAAGTGAGTACATGTATTTCTCAAATTTAAGTCTTGTACTCGGAGCTATTATAACAACATGAAGTACTTAAGAACGAGTGCATTTTACTTATTTTTAAGTATTATGTTTAATGTGCCGCCTACCGATCAATCTATCATTATCGCATTGGGCTTTGGCCAAGGATTCCCAGCCACTTTGCGAAATGGCCAGGCGAAGTAGAATATGTAATATTAATTACAAGTTACGCGAATTGGCCAGCTAATTCGCAAACTGGTGGCCGAACTTCGGGCCATATATATATATATATATATATATATATATATATATATATATATATATATATATATATATATATATATATATATATATATATATATATATATATATATATATATATATACAAAAGTATTAGAATCAAGTTAATAGGAAAAACAAAAACCAAATAAAAATTAAACCAAAAAAATTATTAAAAAATATTAAAAAAGAATCCGGCCTGAAGACTTTTTCAAGGGTCACCCTCAGGCAGGGATTCAAATAAAGGGATTTTTTCTGTGAGGACATACAGACATTAAGTCTAATAATGATTCCTCGTGACCCGAAAATCCCCCGAAATTATGCTCAAGAGATATACCATTTTAACAGAAAGGAAATACAAAATAACAAATTAGAAAAAAAAACCACAAAGTAAAAATACAATAAAAACAATAACAATAAAAACAAAAACAGCATTAAAATTAAAATTAAAATTAAAAACGAAAAGGCCAGAACATACCATCCAACAGTGAACGAAACTTTAAACAATCGATTGTGATTTCCTGTTTTTGAAAGTTAACGGTAAATTATGTAAACAGAGGTAGGCATACCTCTGTTAACGGTAAATTATGTAAACAGAGGTAGGCATACCTCTGTTTACATAATTTACCGTTAACTTTCAAAAACAGGAAATCACAATCGATTGTTTAAAGTTTCGTTCACTGTTGGATGGTATGTTCTGGCCTTTTCGTTTTTAATTTTAATTTTAATTTTAATGCTGTTTTTGTTTTTATTGTTATTGTTTTTATTGTATTTTTACTTTGTGGTTTTTTTTTCTAATTTGTTATTTTGTATTTCCTTTCTGTTAAAATGGTATATCTCTTGAGCATAATTTCGGGGGATTTTCGGGTCACGAGGAATCATTATTAGACTTAATGTCTGTATGTCCTCACAGAAAAAATCCCTTTATTTGAATCCCTGCCTGAGGGTGACCCTTGAAAAAGTCTTCAGGCCGGATTCTTTTTTAATATTTTTTAATAATTTTTTTGGTTTAATTTTTATTTGGTTTTTGTTTTTCCTATTAACTTGATTCTAATACTTTTGTATCAATTCATCTGTGTTTTAGAAGTAGCTGCAATTGCGCTCTCTAAATACTATGAAGTTCCTTTTTGGTTTTAGTTTAAATAGGTAATAAATTTTAGTTGCGATTTCGAAACTGTTTTGTTTCGTTTTCATTTTAGTTTCGTTTTCAAAATTTTTCTTACTTTAGATTGGTTATATATATATATATATATATATATATATATATATATATATATATATATATATATATATATATATATATATATATATATATATATATATATATATATATATATATATATATATATATATATATATATATATATATATATATATATATATATATATATATATATATATATATGATTTCTTGAATATGACTTTTATTTCTAAAGTAAATCAATTTTATTAATTTTAAACACAAATCCTTCAGTCCAAATGAATCCGTTTTATATAAATAAACAAAATGGATGACCAATGAAAAATATGCAAATATTAATTATTTCTTTACAAAATTTTAAGAAATTTGTTAATTTTTAAAAGAAATTTTAATTTTTTAGCAATGAATAGCTTAACGGTTTGGAAAACACAATTTAATTAATTTCCTTTAATTTCATTTTAAATAGTTTTCTTTAATTAACAATTAAATTAAGACTGGAAATGGAAATTTAAGTATTAAACTATATTTTCTTTTTCTTTTCGCCACATAATATCCTGTAACTTGGAATCTCTAAAATTCCCTGATTATTAAACTAAACTGTCACCATACTCTAACGCTTTAGTTAAGTCTCTATTTTCCTTATAATTTTATCTCTCACTCTTCAAGCATCCATAATTCCTCTTTCATGAACGGCTCTTAACACTCGGATCGGACACTGGATATGTATTTAAATTTAGACAGTACTGAGTTGATATCTGACCTTCCCCATGAAATATCTTTTGCACAAGATTATTTCTGGATCCACACCATCAACTTATCATGCCATGGTTTCTAGTTTTAAACACGCTTTACCAATCATTTTGATAATATTACATTATAAATATTTAGAAAGTGAGTTAAGGGAATATAGAAAGTCCCCCTTGAACTTTATGTTGTCGTCTTTAAAGTTAACGAGTAGGTGGAACATTAATATTTGACTTGTCTTCGTCCAGGGTGGCGTTAACGATGCATCCAAAAGTGGCTATAAAGGTGTGGGCAAAGGCTGTAAATTTTCTGCAGGAATTGGTAGTTGTGACTGCATGTTTGGTAACAGTATCACGGATGTATTTGAAATGATAATGCTCAGAAATTTCATAACCAATACTTTTGAATTTTGCATGTCTTTGAGTACTGAAAAGACTGTAAAACTTCCTGGAATCTCTGTTTAACACAGTTAGAAATATAATATTAATTTCAGAAGCCAACATGGAAGAATATTTCCACATATTAGATAACAAAATTTTGTGAAATATTTGGGCATGAAAATCTTCATTTTTCCTTATTTATGTCATTCATCATGTCCTATTACATAAGTTTAATTAAGTTTTGATGTAATGTGCCAAAGGCATTTGTCAATAAAACATTATGATTGAAAAAAAAGTACACAATATTTCTAATTATTTCTCTTACATTGCAGACAAGTTTCAGTAAACTAAACACTTGTTGAGCCATTAATGCCAAATCATTTAAGAAAAGAAATGAATAACTGAAAATAATGAGTTTAAATAACTTATAACAGTATATTATTCAAAATGTCAGTGCTTAGTTAAATAATTTCAAATATTATTAAATAAATTATATATCAAATTAGGATCAAAATAAAGCTTTATTTTATGTTAATGAGTCTGTTGGATCTGATCACTCGTTTTTGGATATTTTCTGTAGTGAAGTTCCATAAAGGATCTATATGCTTAAAATCCATAATGATGAATTTTTTACAGTTAAAAAAATGCACAAAATGCATTTTACAAAAAAAAAGAAGAAAATAAATAACGTGCGGTGAAAAGCTTATAAGCCAGTTAACAGCAACGAAACACGAGCAATTGCTTTGGTATTGTGGTTTAGTTACTCGGCTGCAAACCACAAGGTCCCAGTTCTATCCTTGCTCATCACAAATTCGCCACAAACGAAATATTTAATTAAGAAACATACAAATGAGTTTTATATGCTTCAATAGATAAAATAATTAGAAATATATCATGTTTTAAGTAAAAAAAAGCATGATTTGGTTGATAAATATAATAGCTATGCATATTTAACTTAATTATGCATAGCTGTTAAGAATTAAATATGTTAAGCTATAGAATTCAGATTCAAGGAATATACAGAGAAATCATCTACATGCAATCATTTTGTATAATCAAAATGCTATGAACAATAAAAAATCTATTGCTTTAATTCTTTATCAATTCACTTTCATGATTGGAAATCATATCTTCATCTTAGTTTACTTCACGGTGGAGTTGATTTAAATTGTTTAGAAACATGTTTCTAAACAATTTAAATCGAATTAACTATGGAAATTCAAACACCGAATCTCAACCAGATTAGCAGTGAACGCATGAATCTATTCTATCTAATGGCCCTTTCTCCTCATCAAGCATCATTAAACCATCTTTCACTACCAATTCCCAATCCTCGGATCGAATACTGCGTAGGCTAACGAAATCCAATTCGTAATTGAGTTTCTGCCTACATTCTACATGAAACACCCATTGCTTAAGATTAAATCGAGACCCCGTTATTAACTCATTGCTGCATGGTATACGGAATATAACAAGATTCCTAGACATTCAGAGAATAAGGCTTAACAAATATTTACCACAAGCATTAAAAGCGAGCCGAAAGCAATCTTGTACTTTATGCCGTATACTTTAGATTTAACGCGCCGCAGGAATGTTAATATTTGACTTGTCATCACTGGAGATTGCTTTAACTATGTTTCCAGAACGAGCTGTTAAGAAGCAAACCAAGACTGGAACTTGTTGCAATAATTTGTAATTGAGATTGAAAGTTTCGCATCATTGAACATCCAATTATATTCGGCTATAGCATATGTTGTCAAAAGGGAAGATGTGAAATTTCATTGGCTCGCATAACAGAATTTGATGATTTAATACAAACCTCTGAATGCACCATGATACAATATTTCTTTGTAATGATTGCTGAAAAGTTATTTAATTTTGACTTGATAACTTTAATTGAAATGTTAATGCATTGAAATATTTTGACTTTGAGAGGTCAGGTTATTTTGGGTTTTTTCCACAAAAGCCAAATCTGACCATGTTTCTCCACTTTGACTTCGAAAAATCTAAATTCTAAGAGAGTTTCTGTGTTTAATCGGCATGCAACGCGCAATCAGAGATTGCATTTCTAATAATATTTTCCTTATGTTGAAATATCATGTTACATTTAATAAATATCAAATATTCTAATTCGCTATGCAATTTTCTAGCACATTTCTTTTTATATTTGATTCTTAATGAAATACAAACATTTTATATATTCCAAAACATCTAAAGAAAAAATATTTATTCATTGTATGTAAACTATTAGAAAAAAGTACATGAAGCTTCTTACAAATGGAAACTGAAGTTAAGTGTACTAGAAAAAATCTTTAATGTCTCAGAAAGAGTATTTCTTGTTCTTTCCTTTATTTTTCAGACAATATTTGCACACTTGATTGAAATTTAAGTACATATTCTTTCCACTTATATGAAAAAAGTAATTACATCTGATTGCACATCAATAAGTGAGACTGCACAAAAATAAGTGTTTAGTTTTCGATACCAAGTAATTAATTCCAAACACAAAAGAAGTCTTCCAATCTTCGGAGAATTGCCAAATAATTTCAGCCGTACTATTTCTCAAAATAGTTTTAAAGATTTTATTGATATTATAAATATGAAATTTTAAAATAAAATCATTCCTATAGACTTCGATAGTTATAAAATATTTTTATGTTGCTTTAAAAATGCTTTCCTATAAAAATAATTAAATACGACCCTTCAAATGCCTCACTTTTCTGCTTGGAAACACTAATGATTATGTATATTCGTTTGCTTTTTATACAATTCTAGCTAAAACGTTTTTGAACAGTTTAAATCAATTACATTAAGAAATATATTATCCAAAACTAATTTGGTTTAATAAAATCTCATTAATGCTATTCTGTGCATTGTAACGCCCCCGTGATTGTCTTCGCTCATTATATGCCATTTTACTATCTTGAGTAGCCAAGCATGGACATGAAACCCGGGTTGATGATGAAAATCCAATTACTAGCTGTCATTAATTACTTTCTACAAGGCAAATTCCTTGCATAGTATTAGTTTCGAATGTATATCATTCGATTCATACCCTATGCGCAAACAAACTAAGAAATACCTTTCCCAATCATTTTGCATAATATGACTTTTTGAATATTTGTTTATAAAATTAAAGTCAAATTGTACCATAAATTACCATAAATGAAAATGATCTATTACTTCATGCTGCCTTTCATAAATTAAACGTATGCCAAAATTGTTTGACTTCTTTAACTTCGCCAGAAGATTGAGCTAATTATGCTTCTTAAAGAGGCGATTAAGCTTAAGGACGATAATGTATGCATTCTGAAGTAATATTTCATTGACTGTCCTTCCATAGAATAGACAGCAGATAGTTGATGAAATTTATCACTAAATTAATCGCTAATCTCTTCTTGAAAGGAAAATTCCTCTCACCCAAATGAAATCAAATTAAATAGTTTTTTACTTGTAGTATCACACACACGCATAAAAAATCCTATCATTATCAGAAATATGTCTTCATAGATATCTACAAAATGTGTTAAGGAAGAATTAAATACGCCTCATGTTGCCTGTATTAAATATGACTTAACTTCATGGTGCCTCTATTAAATACAACTTAGCGTCACACTTCTTCTATTAAATATAACTTAAACTCCGGAACATTGGCTGAATATGATCTGATGTAGCATGAACAATATAACGTAAAAGGCTAATAAATAATTAATTTTCCAGAAAGGATTCCTATAAGATCAAAATCAGTGCGTTTTAACAACCAAAACGTGACTCCAGGTATGATGTGAGCTAATATTTCCTTTTTTGTCCATCTTACGCTCATACATGAAAATTTGCCGTTCTTTTGCAGTTAGTCAGTGAACTCTAAAACGATATTTTTGATGTTTTCAAAAGTCATCCCCGTAGCAGAAGAAATGGCACATACCGATATACAAGCATCTACATGTATCAAATTTCATTTCATTTCTTTTTCTTCTCTTTCCTTCAGTGATTTTTGCTTTTTAAGTACTTTTCATCCTGTTTTCGAATGGTTTTTACTCAGCTCTACTTCTCTGTTCTAGTTAGGGATTTCCATGCGATAATTATGCTCTCTGTAAGAAATCAGAAATTAAACTGCAAGTAAAAATAGTAAACTAAAAGTAAAATTATTTCGCCAACTTATGAAAGACGTTCATTGAACGAAAAAATAACATACCACAACAAGTGTTCATTGACTTTCCTTAAAGGACTTTCGATCTCAGTTAAGAGATTGAATTTTTATTTATTTTGTGTACCATTCTATGCCGATGTTCTGGCATAGAGAGTCTTCCTCGTGATCTGGACGTCCCGGTTTGGGCATGGTTGTTCTTACCCCTGTGTTCTGTATCTGTAAGTTGAGTGAAACAGCCCCCCCCCTGTAAAAAGGGGTTGTGCAAGCGAGTGTGATGCATGAAGTAGCTAAGTCGTACTGTGCCCTAGTTGGCGCTACTGAAAAAACAGGAGACCTTCACTCGGCTTAAACCGCTGATAGATCTGTCAGCGGGCTTTAAAAGTACCATAAGTAACAACAACAACATACCATCCTATGGAATTATTTAATAAATAATTGGTTTTTAAATATGGAAGATATATGCAATTTCATTGTGTAAAAAATGCTGTTTTAATTCGAAATAAAAATTCTATTTGATGTATAGAAACAGCTTTTTGAAAAAGAAAAAAAAAAGATTTCAGGAAAAGGGTCGAATTATAATAATTTTGATGCACGGAATTTCGATATATTGGACATTTTACTTCAACATATGGGAGTATTTTGAAAATGATAATAATACATTAACTCGTTTTTTCTGTGCATCCTCACATTTTCCCACTACCTGGTCATCTTCAGCAATTACTCATGATTTTTCAACAAAAAAGAAACATTTACACTTGGATAATGCTGACCTATCATGATTGTTTAAAAACCATTTTCATCAATATATACAGGAAAAATATTATTGCAATCCTGAGTGATAAAAAGCAATTATTTGCACCAAATTCGACTGTGAAGAGACAATGACATGCATTTCTGTGTTAATTGCGAAAAGCATGAAGGTGGAGAATGTTTTGATGACAGAAGTCAACGCATTTATCTTTACAATTTGTGTATCACATGAACAACCATCCATTAGAGAGCTTTCGCAAATAAACATGGAGCTGAAAATTTATCTTTGTATACCCATTGTTTATTGTATTAAGTTGCATGGAAAAGAATGGTAATATTAATATAAGATTTAGTTTTCATAAGTAAAAATTCTTATCGCATATGTGGGAAAATCTTTTATAAGCATACATTTCAGGTATAAAATAATTCAAACCTTTTTATGCATGCATTGTAAATTTCAATACCCATTTAATTTTACGTTTTGTCAACAGATGATTAAAAGCTTGTCACTTCTCTTTTTCTGAAACTTCCATGATTTTTCTATATACTTGCTTAATGTCTGTAAACAGCATCATTTTGAAATCGCTTTGACATTCTCTTCTTAATATGCTTGTTTATTTTCCTGTGTACTTTTATGTTTTCAATTAACTTTTATAATATTTAAGTTAAACAATGTACATAAGAAATTAATGTTTTTTATTAAACAATTAATGTAGTTAAAATCTGAATCTATATGATTTTTACCATCTGAGAGTGCAAAGAAGCAAAAGTTTATATGCAAATTCCATATATACACAATATTTTATAAACTGTTGTCCGAAATGATAAGAAAATTAAAACAAAATGTTAATATCTTAATAATTGTCTTTTTAAGTGATTTTTTATCCTCATGGGATGTTAACAAATAATTAAGAAATATTTGTACGTTTTAATAAGATATCGTCATTTAGTTTTTCAATCATATTAAAATAGCAAGTATTGACTTTTTTACAATAGACTCTACCAGGATTTAAATCAATAGCAATATTTGCATTATTGAAGTTGTGAGTTGTATGAAAGAGTTAATGATATAGTCACTATTATAAAGTTCACACTCTGTAAAATGAGTGTATACACTATATAAAAATAAATACTACATATAACAAGTATTATAAGTGCACACTATATAAAATGCGCTCTATTATAAAGAAATCATTTGATTGGATTATCTATTTTGATCTGAATATCAGATAAAACGCATTAATTCACATTATTTTTTAATGATATTAGTTCAAATAATTCTTACGATTCGCAGATAAACACGTTTTACAAATTTATAATTATCCAAATATAAGGCATTTTTTTACGATATTAAATAATACTTTATCAGAAAATGAACACTACGGAAAATAGAATTCTTTACATCCCATCCAATAGCCTCTTAAAGCTCGAATAATGAATCATTTTAATATCGTCCTGATCGTTAAGGTCTACATAAATTACAGCAACAACGTAGAACACCCTCATCGCTCTAAAATCCGGGGGCCCAAACAAGCTGCGGCTGTTAATCTGCATCCACTAAACCTTGTCGTTAAGAGCTCTTGACAAAGAGTTCGCCCTATCACCTTCACAAAATATCTATCTATTCTGCTTATAGAGTCTTCAAAATGCGGCACATTTTAAACGAGCTTATGGTTATGACGATGAAGAGATATGGCGACAATTATCTATTCTTCAGAATCTCGCACTGCAATTACCGGAGTAATGCAATAATTATTCCAGGAAATCACGATAATTTGGAGGCTCTGGCAAAATGTCTGAGCATTCTGTAATTACGTAAATAACCTTTGCCTGTATATTATAGGGTAGAGTTGCAATCCTGAATGTGCTTCCTACGCAGTTCAGTGCACTTTTAATCGACTCAAAGCTTTAAAATATATTTGCGAGTATTTTAGAAATTTAATTCGCATTCCATATAAATTTTTATGATCGTTGCTATTAAATGAATAAAGTGGTTCCATTAAGCACTCAAAATTAATAACGATATACTATTTTAATGAACTGTGTGTTATCTGGAAAGTTTTGGTATTTTGAGATGCTATATTTTTTATTCGTTATCGTTAAGATCTTTATTAGGTAAACTTTTTATATCTGTATTAAACGTTTTTCTTGTTAAACTTTTATTTACAATCTATATATTATTTAATAGTATCTATCAAATATCTTGATGTAATGAACTTTATTTCTCTGATTTAGATTCATCAATATGTGTATTGAAATTTATGCAATGCCAATTTTCCAATTACGAAGGTGGTAAAAATTACCTCAAGGCATCCAATTACTAAAAATTATTTACGATGATTATTACACAATTACACCGATATCGAACCATATATATTCCCTCAGAATAGTTTATGACGATAAGGGGGGAAGAATTGGAGAATTGCATATGCTTTGGTGTAGTTTGGATTCACCATAAACAAGGAATATATGTAATAAACTCTATAATGCCAATTGTTGTAATTGCGAACATAATAAAATTACCTGGATGCACCTAAGTAATAAAAAACCATTTGCATCAATCATTGTAGATTTATACTGATACCATACCATATGCCTTTTTTTACATAAGAATTTATGAAGATTGGATGGGGTCG
Source organism: Argiope bruennichi (assembly GCF_947563725.1). Lineage (NCBI taxonomy): Eukaryota > Metazoa > Arthropoda > Arachnida > Araneae > Araneidae > Argiope > Argiope bruennichi. The sequence continues at coordinate 55,350,413 of NC_079159.1, read as the reverse complement.
AAGAAAATAAAAGGTACATTTTGATTTCTATTCCCATATGCATGTAAATATTAATTAGATATATAAATATCAGATATACTCTAACAATAACTCTTTTAATGCATACAATGTCAACAAGAAATTCAAATAAAATATTTTACAGAGTGTATATAAAATTTGAAATTAAGTATATTTAATATAGACCTTCTGCTGCAGCTCTAAAAATGTTCTTGTAGTGCATGTGCATTATTTCATGTACAAATATACGCACTACAAAAGTTATGTAGTAAATTTGAGTTACCGATAGTTTTGAAAACTGCAGCAATGATTAAAATATTAAAATTTGGCGAAAATGCATGATTACTTTAGAATTTATTTTATGGATCTCTTACTCTAAGTTTCGTTGTAATAAGTAATAACTAAGTACTAAGATGAGGTTAATTTTAAAAGTAACTTTCGCGCCGCTTGAGAATAAATTTTAACTTTGAAGTTTACTTTACCGTAACTGAACTTTAAGCAAACATCAGATATCATACAGCCAGTAACATTTATATCTATATCTATTTATCAATCTATTTGCAACAACTTTCAATGATTGCAAGCGTTATACTATATTTGCCGTATAAAGGTTATGAAGTCAGATTCAATGTATAATAAGGATGCTATCCGCAATCACAAAATGTTAATGGTAATTTCTGAAAGAATATGGACTTTCCTGCCATAATATTGTTATGGATAATTCAGAGTTCCAAATTTGAAAATGAACTGACCCGGTGCAGTTAGTGTGTGATGTAACAGTCCAACAGACTCAATAACAAAGCATTATTTAATTCTATATGAAAATACGAATACACAGGCAACAAAATACAGCCGAAGCATTCACAGGATCAACATTTATAGTAAGACGGAAATCTGTAGTAATAAGCAGAAAACAACCGTAGTAATAACAAAAAAGAAAAATGATTAAGAGAACACTGCACGACTACTCACGCATCTCATAGAGAAGTCCGCCCGACTATTTACGTCTCTCGAACGTCTGCTATTCTCCAGCATCAACTCAATGATATTGAACTCGACTACTGATTCACTACCAACGGAATTTTGTATTTAATATGCTATTCAGCCCACAACTCGTCGACTAATCAAATACTGATTGACTACAATTTTGTCTTGAAATTTTTTTATGGTTTTTGTGATGGGGAAAGAAATTTGATGAAAGATAACTATAATTCTTGTTCTAATGGGCTTATCACCACCTTGACTATAGATTCTGGAATTTATATTTTGCAGCCATATCGCCAAATTCATTCGTGAATGCTCACATTCATTTGATCCGGCATTTGTTTTGTATCCATCAGAGCTATCTGTAAAATAATATTCCTCCAGATCCACTGCCATCGGATGCAACATCACAAACTCAAAACAATATTCACAACTAGAATTTGCTTCAACGAATTTCAGGGACCCATAATTCCCCGCTCTGCAGCTGAAAAATTTGTCATAGTTAACTCCAGATTTCGTCTGACAAGTGACTGAGAGAAAGGAGACAACACAGATGAGAAAATGTCGATATTTTTCCCATTATAATTTTTCTCCTGGTCTTTTATCTGTGTCCAGAGAGGGGGGGGTCTCCTTTCCTCATCATTGGCTGCTGGAGGCATGAAAAATGAAGAATCATAAATGAATATCACAGCTTCCTATCCTTATTACACATTATCAATCAGCCAAATTCCTTGTCTTATCGATGCGAAAGTTTGAAGCTGATAACTGATTTTCTTTTATTGAAAAAAAAAGAATTCTTTCTTTCTCTTCAGCCCTTAATTTGCACTCGCCAAATGATTATTAATAACAATTACTCAATTTCGCGGAATGCAGTTTGGGAAAATTAATACTCTAAGTTACTTGATTAATTGAGATTACGTCATTTCTTAATGAGTACAATTTTGATAGGAAAGAACATTCGTGGGTGTATTGTTTGAAGATAATAAATAATACATATGTTATATGGTATTACTAGCAACAATAACACAGTTATATATGACGAAGATTTTGATTTACATCGTTATTGGCTTAGCGCAATTCTAACTTTACTTGTTAAAGCTGTAACAATTAATATTTCAGAATGCCTCATAAATTATCATAAGTTGCTCATTTTCTAAATATTTAGATTTATAAAAATCTTGTAAACATTGGATAAAGTACACTAAAGATAAGTGAATACACGCTAAAATAGATTTTTGTTTTGTTTTATACATAAACTGAAGCAATTACATTAACGGCGACACAAAAGCTAAAACAATGATTTATAATGCAAATCATTTAATAATATTTTTTTTTTCAAAAATATTTCTTGTCTAGTTTCAATTTACAATGCCACATTCATGAAAATATTAATGTGTGCATTTCTTTTTACCATTACAACTTTTACTATTACAATATATATAAAAAATAGCCCATCCAGAAAAAAATTCTTTTAAATTTTAAAATTATTTTATTATTTTTAGTCCAAAGCAAAATTCTGCAATGGTTAGTATAATTATAGTTCGACAGTTAATGGAATGGAAATTCAATTCTACAAAACATATAACCTTACATTTTATATTCGATATTATTTTTCTTTTCAAATCAAAGGAAAGAAAAAATTCAACATTGTTATTTAAGACTCTAAATAACAAAATAATCAAAATAATAAACCGTTTTGGATTTCTCCAGAAATTTCTCCAACCTTTTCCCAAATATTGCTTTTAAATATAACTCGTTACCTTTCTATGGCGGAATGTTGTAATCGGTTTTCTATTCTTTACTTGATGTTCTACAGTTTTCAATTTTTACACGATACTATATTTTAATTCATTCAGAATATGGTTATCAGTTAATCAAATAATTTAATTCTTAATTCGATATGAAGGCGCCATCTATGGGTAATTTTGTGAAACATTGTATGATAACTTTAATAATGAAATATTATTAACAATTAAAAAAGAAGATAATGAGGACTGATTATGTGCTTTCTTGTAAATAATATGTGCTTCATGATTTTTTCTATTTATTAAATAACTCTGTTTTAGAAATTGGCAGGCATGCGTTAGGTTATCATAATTTAAAAATATTCAAATACATATTCTAAAATTTCTCAGTGAGAATAATTTCCGTTGTTATGAGTTCTGAAATAAGAAACATAATTTCGTTCGAGAACCGAACAAGTCTGCAGACTGATTTATTCTTTCTGAACCGATGAATAATGTAGGATAGAAATTTCCATTTCCATATTTACAAGAAATTCTCTTTTGAATTCTGTATTCATGGTGAGACAATCAATCACTGTCACGTCATAAAATGGAATTGGATACTAACGTCTTCGGTTAGTGAAAAACCCATGATGAATTTTGGAGCTATCGAGTTCCAGATTCCCCGATCTAGAAATAAAGTTATTGACGGCTTTCTAGTTTTGAATATTTATTGAAATTCGAAATAGTGATTTTTGAAACTGGTGTGCGGCAATGGAAAAAAGGCAAAAAAATTTAAATCTGCTATCGCAAATTTCCAATTTTATCATGTGAGAATATTATTTTTTTATGTCACGTGATATCAATCCGACAGAAAAACATTATGTTCCCATATGACTCATATTTCACAATCACCAACATTTAGAAAATAGATGGTTTTTGACCATCTCAAAATGAACCGAGTTCTAATTTTTTTTTTCCAAGGCCAGAATTTTTTTCTGTGAAAAACCGGTTTTAAAAAATTACGTGACTATCAAATTACGCATGCGTCGACATTTAGGAAACGATGTTTATTTATTTATTATTATTATTTTTTTTTTACTTCTCAAAATTGTTCAAGCACTAAAACTTCGAAGCCTGACATTTTTTTGAGAGAATTAAACTGGTTTATAATGATCAAGTGTCTATTGTTTTGCGCAATCGTCAACCTTTAGAAAAGCGATTTTATTTTTTATCTCAAAATCGTTCGAGCTCCAAAACTTTATATATATATATATATATATATATATATATATATATATATATATATATATATATATATATATATATATATATATATATATATATATATATTTATTTATATATATATATATATATATTCGGGATCTAATTCCACTTTCGGTTTGATTAATCCCTTTGTAAAAATAATGCGCCATCCGTACTACGTATCGAGTGAAAGTGATACTTCCGTTGCCCTTCTCAACGTCAACACGTAATGAATTGGCGCGTGGCCGGAAATCCCGTCTTATATAATACATGTGATCATTTCTTCGTCCCCTTTGGCCTTCTTTACTTCTTCTTTTGTTCCGCGCTGCGTCTGCTTGTAAGTAATTATGCTTTCACGAAATGGATATTAATTTAAAAATATAACATCGTCTCATCTATGTCTTCGAACCTGCCTTCTGCTACAAGCAAAAATATCTTACATATACGTATATATATATATATTGAATTTTTAACTTTTCGTTCTTCGGGCGGTTATTTTTTACGGCCCAAATAGGAGAATCGAGTACATGGCGGCCTTTTGTAATAAAAATTTGTGACTCAAAAGCGATAAATCGCCAATTTTCTGCCCGTACATTTTGAGGCTTCAAAATCCCCAAACTAAAACAACATCATGTTCTCGCATGATAAAATAAATGAAACATTAATAATTATTATTGTTATAGGGATATATAAATCTGAAATTTAATATTTACAACCCTTATTACAATTTTAGTTATAATTTGAAAGCAATTTTTACTAATATGTTTGTTAATTAGTATTAATATCGCTAAATAATGAGGAAAAAGACAACAAGGAATTCAAACCAAAAACTATTATACTTTCTTCTAAACAAAATCTAACGATATTGTATTTCTTTGCTTCTTAAATTATTTTAATGCCAGAAAAATAATGAATACAAATTGAGAATTCCTTTGGCGTGTATATGACGCGAGCAATCGAACAATTCATGCAAGAATAATTCCATAAATTTAGCGTTCGAAATGCTCATTTGAAGGGAAAAGGTGGTTTTCTTTCTGAATTCTCTCTCAAACGGAAATGGAAAATAGAAATGTTGCAGAAATACAATTTCCATTTCTGCAACTGGAAAGGAATAATAAAACGAAGTCACGTATTTCCTGTTTCCATTATTTTTAATCTCTGCACAGAAATAACTAGCTAGTCTCGTTTTGGTTTCATTTTAGGCAAATTGTTGGAGGGGGAAACTATTTTGGAAATGATTTATTCATGTTTTGATGTCCTAGGTCATTTGTGGTATCTCTTTAAGGCCAAAATTTAAGTTTTAAAGGCGGTTTCTTTTCACTTCAATAGGGTGGTTGCACGAAAATGAAACGCCTTCGGAATTTAATGCTTTGGAAAAGAAAAGCATGGATAGTGAAGACAAAAATTTGAATGTCAGTTATTTCTTTTATATTTCTTATTTTATATATATATTTAAATATTATATTTCTTCTTTTGAATCACGAATTCAATGATTTTTAAATCATAGTATAAAATGAAGTCTCCTGAAAGCGTCTGTATATTTGAACTCGAAAAACTCGAGAAATATTTAACTGATATTGGAAATATTTGTACCATTTTGTAAGGCATTTACTGGGGGAGACTTTAGTATATTGAATTCATATCAAAATTAAAAAAAGATTTTTATAATTGCGATTTTATTTATTTTCCTACTACGATTCGCGCATGCGTAAAATACTTATCCACATATTGCGCATGCGCAAATAGCAAAAGCTGTGGTATGCATATGCGATACATTTCTTTGTTTATGATTTTAAACAGCGATTCAAAACTCATAATGCAAAAAAAAGCACCTGATAATGCAAAAAAAAAGAAATCTAGTCTTGGCCGGAGCACATTAAAGGCAAAAATTCTTCGTTTCTTAGACGATATTAAAAATGTAGAGGAAAAAAACGTTCGGTTAGCGAATATCAGAGAAAGAATGTCCACACTTAGGGAAGGATAGTCTTCTTTTCAGCGAAGTAACCATCTCTCCTTAAATCGAACTGAAAATAAATTACAGAGACAGAATGAATCTCATGAGGAGCGAAGTGATCGCCTATCTGCTCACAGAGAAAGACATTTAAATTTGAGACAGAGAAGTGAAAGAACAAACGTTCCTGATATTTAGTCCAAAAAGGAGAACTCCGCCCTGAAATACTATCCATGTGTGGATTGCAGAAATGATGCTTCGGTTTCAATAGGAATAATGTCTATAGTCTGACCATATTGTTCAGCTTTAAAATGGAAAGATGAATCAAATGGCATGTGTTGTTTACAAGGGAAAATTAAATTAGAAGAAATCCTCCCCCCTTCATTATCATTACGCCATGAACCATTTTATTCACTTCTTATTAATGAACATCATCTTTATTCAATATCCCAGACTAAGTTTATTATTCAATGGACACAGTTGTGGATGTGAAGAAGTTGTTCATTATCGAATTGAATTTTTAAATTCTCTTAGTTCTCCATACAAATTAAGTTTAAGAATTGGTACTCCTATTGACTAATATTTGATATACACTCATTTGGCGAATTCTGAGGTTGGAAATTTTTCGGTGGCGTTTTGTTTGGGGTTACATTGCCACAATTTTTTTTTTTTTTTTTTGTTCATCGGAACTTTATGATTGGAAACGCTATTGCTGCCGTTCAAGCAACATTCGGCCATCTAGCTAGAATTTTGAGAAAAACTTTTTTTTTGGTGAAAATGATTGTATATCTGAGTTGTTCCTTTGTCCATGAGAAAAATATTCTTCGCTTAAGTCGATTCCAGCAGTATGAAACGTTTGTCCTTAGACTTTATTTATTGTCATGGCGAAACAAAGCCTAACTGGGAACTGAACACGTTTAAAGGAAAACGGTAAATCTATTGGAATGAAAAAAATTCTTTGATGTTAAAACTGATTCTCCTGTACCAGAGCCAGTTAAAAGTACTGGCTCAACGAAAAACTTTGATATACTATCATTTTCGCCAAAAAAAAAAATAGTTTATAGGCAAATTTTATCGAAGTGGTTGAATGTGGCGCGAACAGCAGCAATGGCAGCAATAACAGTAGTAAAAAAAAATGTTCGCCATGTAAACTCAAACAAAGAGCCACCGAAAAATTGCCAATCTCGAAAGGCGCAAAATGACTGTATATCAAAGTTTTGCCTGGACAACTTCATGTGATACTTTCAAGAGTTACATCCAAACAAAATATTTTTGTCTTCTTCACCTTCTTCTGCTTGCGTACAGCCAACCACCCCGCCACCACTGAACGTAGCAGTATCGACAGGATTTTGTCTTAGCACCGGGAGGAAAAAACAGCCAATATAGTTTACAAAGAAATATTATGAAGCAAGTTGAATTTTATTTTCATATCAGATTATACAGAGTTGATAAACAAGTGTGGAACATTGTGTACAATGACTTATTTGTATATTTTAAATTTAAAAGCGGCTTTTCTACTCTATATTTTTAATGAATTATTTTGTATATGAACATAACTTATTTTTACCTTTTTAATAGTCCAAGTATTTCTGAATGTGTGCTATAAAAAATTGTTTTGTAAATATTTGTGATGATTTCTAAATATATATTTTTATGTTTGTTTGATGTTGCTTAACATGCCCATGTCATATCGGGTGGAGGCTAGACTTATGTCCGGTTTACACTCTGCCAGTTGGCAGCGCATGCGCAGAAAAGGACTGCTTTATGTTTGCCATAATTTCATAAGATAGATTCAGGCATTCTGTGCTTGGCTATAAATTGCAGTTTTCGCAATTTTTAGCCCCCTGAATTTTTCTTTTTCACTGCGCATCGTATTAAAATGAGGGATAATTACACAAAGAAACATGGTAAAATAAAAAAAAAGGTCAACATAACTCAATTCGGGGAACTATAGAAAAAAAGATGCAAATAAAATGAAAACACACACACACAATAATTAATCTTTAATATTAATGGCGTGTGTTTGGGCAAATTTTATATCCTGTTTTATCTGAGTATTTTTTTCTAATCAAATGGTCCTACGATTTACTATTTCCCGTTGTTTCGCATTTACATTATTAATCTTTAGTCACTGGAGAAGTAGGAAAAAAAAGTAATAATGCATTTTATATAAAATATATTCCATTATGGAATTGAAATATATTTAACTTGTATTTAATATATGCAGACAATATTAAGAATATTTAACAAAACAATTTTCAAATATTTATCTAAGCAATTGGTCCTCGCGATTTACCATCTTCTGCCACTGACACCACGTTTACACTATTATTCCTTTGGTCGCTGGAGGCAAAGTAATAATGCATATCATGTAAAATATATTCCATTACGGTAGTTGACATATATTTAGCATGTATTTATTATATGCAAACAATTTTAATGTTACTTAGCAGACCAATTTTCAAATTTTAAAAATTATATTTCCCTAAATAAAAGAACGTTTCAGATCAAATCGCATAACAAGTTATTTTTGAAGCTATAAGTTATAATTTATTGTCATAATTTTTCTGGAATCATAAAATATTTTTTGGAGTTACAGTATCTTTGTTTAAATTTGAACTCACGGAAAGTTTCTGAAAGATGAAACAACTTCGTATTGCCTTCTTAGTGTCTAAAATCTTTTTATGATTAATTATCAATATTTGCAGTTCCGTATACTTTATTTAAAATGAATTTTAATTTCTGGAACTCGATAAAAATTATTGATACAGTTGGTGTTTCTTTTAAATAGTGATCTTGCTTCCTGTTAATGATATCATGCGGGTTTCGACTTCATTTTTGGTATAGTATATATTTGGTCAGATGTCATAAAGTGATAAAATGTCAGTAGATTTATGTTAGTTTTCAAAAGTTTTATTTTTCATGCGGTACAGCTATTTACCCAGCTGTTCGATCAAATCCAAAATAAACTTTAATTTTAATTAAACGTTTACTTTCTGTATAATTATATGCTGATGTATTAAAACTGTTCAGAAATTTTCTGAAATTCCCTAAAATTAACCGGTAATTATATCTGTCGATGAACTTTCTACGATTTTTCAACCTTTAATTATCAGTGGCAAGAGTTTCCCTTAGAAGGACCGCTTGTAAGTATTTTTTTATCGCTCATTTTATATATCAGTTGTTAAAGCAGCAAATTCTGATGTTTTCCTATTTACAACCTCAACTTACCATAAAAAAATCCATATGAACTTTATTTGGGAATGCCACTGTCTTTTCCCCTGTAAATTGTTAAGGAAAGAAAGTAACAAATGATTTAAACTTTTCGAGAATTGAAAATTGAATTGATTTGAACATATTCCATTGATCATTTAGTCTTGAAATGATTAAAAAAAAGTAATCAATGGATGTTTGCATATATTTTCCAACATTTGAAACGATTCCCTCGAAAGAAAAAATGATGAATAAAAAGTGGCGATTCAAGGGCAATTAGATGTTATGATTAATTGAGCAAATATCTGAAATATAATTCCGTAATATTAGTTTTTCAAATATTCATTTTAAGATATAAATAGTTACGATGTCTTTGCTACTAAATTCTTCCTAAAGCGGAAACATTTACCGATATTCACAATTTCCGTTTTCCACGAATGGAAAGAAATAATAAAAGAAAATTGAGTATTTACTGTTTCCATTATTTTTAATCTCTTCATAAAAATAAGTAGCTAGTCTCTTTTTTGTCCTTGTACGATTTAAAGTAAATTGCTAGAGGTCAAAGATATTTAAAAATTGATTTATTCATGACTTGATGACCCGGGCCTTTTCTGGTACCTCAGCAAACCTTGCAGTAATAGTTTTTATATATTTTAAAAAATAAACCATGTATATTGCATGAAAATGAAAGGATTCAGAATATTTTGTTATAAATGAAAACGTCATATCATGCAAATATATTTAAAATGGCTTTCATTTCTCTAAATTAAAAAAAAAATATTTAAATTCTATAAAAATGAATCATTTATTATTCATACGAGACAAAGGAAGGTAAGTGCCTTAATAAAAAAATTAACACAGTTATATATGAAAAGAAATGCTCAAACAAAACCAAGTTGTATGTAATAAATGAATGTGAAATGCACTAACTTTCTTCTGAAAAATCTAAACTGTGTATATAAATCGAGAATTAAAACCCAGTGTTATTTTTATGCACTATTTTCATGAAATATATTTTAATTCAAAAAATAATTTCGAAATCTGTATGCAGTTTTGTAACATACAAAATGGCGCATAAAAATATATCGTATTGTTTATGCCATATGTGGAAAAGAAAGTATTGATTCTTAAATATTAAAATTAAAAAAAAAAATTAATTTAGTTAGAACTTTTTCAAAACATTCTTATTTTAAAAAAAATATTAATGTTACCCAGATTTTATCGGCTATGCTTGTTATTAAAGAATTATTAAATATTGCAGTTTAGGACTGCAGTTCGGTTCTAAGCAAAATTGTTTTTGAACACTTGCTTTACAATTTCATAAATGATAAACGCTTCCTGTGATCTAGAGTTTTGATTTGTCACATAATTTTGTAATCCATCTGGGTGAACGTGTATAATTAACCAAGTACACACCACAGGTATCCGATCAATGACATCCATGAGAGGAGGGAGGGGGGTTCTGCAGTATTATCCACGCAAATCGGTACAAACCGTAGTTTTGTTGAACGGATATTTGGGGTCTTTCAATAGTTATAGAGTTAATAAATATTAGTTAATGGTTCCTTTTTAGATAGAAAACAGTAGAAGATGAATAAATATACACGGATGAATAAATGATTTAATTTATTATTTTTGATTGAAAATAAATTGCTAAATTAATTAGTTAGCCACATGGCTCTTTAAAAAAATACCATATCGACGAGCTCTTTTATAATAATCATACACCAATAATATATAAAATGACAATCTTTGACAATTTTGCATTCAGTGCCACAAAGAAATGTCACAAAATAATTCGATTGGTTATAGTTTTTATTATTAATGCAAAGTTAATTGTGGTTTAGTACATGACTCTGTTTTTAATGGTTATTTACACAATAAACTTAACAGGTGTGAAGAAACTATTAAAATAACAAAAGTTTAACATTTTTAAAGGCCACTTTGTTTATTAAAATATTTTTAGGATTAGGATTAGCTTAAGGAAAGTAATTCATTTAGCTTATTAGATAAATTTAATTTGATTTATTAATAATTAAATAACAAATAAAGACATACCATTTTGGGTGAGCGAAATTGAAACATCTAAGATTTCATAGTATCGAACAATTTGTAAGAAATGCACAACTTTCTATTAACCTACACGACTTCATTCAATGATTGATGAATTTCGTGGTAAACACACGAGAGGTGATCCAAAAAAAGTTTACAAAGCAAAGGAAAAATGTGTTATTAACAATATACTCAGGATACAAATGGCAAATAAGAGACATATGTAGCGGTCACTTCTCTACATAATCATCAAACCTGTTGAGGCATTTATCACTCCACTGGACCCATTTGTTTAACCCATCTTTGTAATAACCAGGTCCCTGGCCATTGAGCCAGTTCTCGTCACCTTTTTGAACATCACCGTCTGATATCAACTTCGTTTTGGATAAGTGTTCCTTCAATGCCAGGAAAAGGAAATAGTCACTGGGTGTCAAATCGGGGCTGTATGGGGGTGATTCCAGACTTCCCACCTAAACGTTTCCAGCAATCTGTCTGCCCGCTTCAAAAGAACCACCTGTTGTCTACTCATTGCTTCATCCCCGTACACTTCAACGATTTGTCTGTGAATGTCCGATGGGGACACATTCTTCGTCTATAGAAATCGCATCATGGCTCACACATCTGTGCGAGACCGCTTCTCTAGACGTCTTGCCATTACTGTCGCTCTTTCAGGTCTCAGTACTAACAATATCTGCTCGAACGACCGGTCTAAGACGACTACCGACATGTACCACCACTTTGAGCAACAATATTCCTATACAAAATTTCTACTTTCCAAATACTGATGTTTGTAAACTTTTTTTTGGTTCACCCCTCGTACATCCCATGGCTGATATTAATCGCAGTCATTAATGTCAACAAATTAATTTATTGCCAAAGGAAATTAATTATTAAATAAAGATGGCAATTGAAACAATATATGGGAACAAACGAATGCCTTTTCTTATTTTATTGAATTTCTCCATCGCACATGCATATTTAAAGCATAGTTAGAAGATAATTATAAACATCTGTTTGTAATTGTTTGAATAACAGTAGTAAAATACATCATTTGAGTTAATTGCATCATGCCCTACCACCATTAATGGAAATATGCAAACATGATACTAATTAAAATGCTCAAACTCGAAAATCTGTTTTTAATAACCAGTGCAAGCAGACTTAGACACTCAGATGTGATATTTCTCTGTATTATAGTCTACATTCTAGACTGAAAGACTCAACGTTGTAAATGTATTTACTATTTGCTAAATGAAACTTGTCCTGCAAAATCATATTACTGTATCAGTGGAAATAGAATTGCATTCGATTTCAAACAACATGTGCAGTTGATTACTCTGTAAGCTGTTCCACGCAATTTTAACAAACTTTCATTTTCTCTAATGAACATGAAAGGACGGAGAATAATAAAATCAAGCTCGGTCCTTAATGATGATTTAATGTTTGAAAGACGGTTATTTTCCAATTTGGTGAATCATTCGAAACTTTTCTGTATGGAAGAATTATGGGAAAAGTTAAACTGGTTTCCCAAGTCTCATATTTCCAATGATATTAAGCGGTTAAAAGTAAGATTGAATTATCTTTTATAAAACTATGCCATTGTTACAGAATGTTTTTTAATCAAAATTTGTCAGTATTGCTGCATATTTGCAGGAATTTTTCTTCTTTACTTTGTATGAAAATTAATTACCAAAAAATGAGTAAAGTTTGAGTTTTCTGATATATTATATATAAAAAAACACTGATCGTTCTGATAAAATTCTTAAAAATATAAGATGTGCCATCAAAACTGATCGCCAAAATGAATCTATGATCTTTAGATTAATCAACATTAATTTTTCGGATGACCAATTGATGATCAAAATAAAAATAGTTACAAGACCATTTAGTTTCAATATTTTGATTCTTTTTTAAAAAACGTTTAAATGACATTTCATTCTGAAACTTTTTTTCTGAAAGACTGATTTTTATTTATAAAGTTGCAATGAGACTTAAATAACTGACTTCAAAATTTGCAAGACTGTTTAGAATAATTTAAATTTCTGTGATACAATTTTAGGGTTAATGACGATCTTCAGGATTGAATTGTATTGATAACATACCAAGAGGATAAATTTTTATCCCTGAAATTTTCATTAGATATAAAATCTCTCGAAAATAAATTATATGCAATAGGAAAATAGTCCTGAAACCAAAAGCATAAGACATGCATTGAAAAATCTTTAAATTATATTGATCCTTCTTTTAATATTCTCTCAAAACGAAGAATATGAATAGAATAATAAGAAATAATAAGAAAATGATAAGAAAAAAACTCCTATAGCACTAAGTCAACTCCTATAGCACTAAGAAGGCATTTCTTTTTCATTTTTTATGAGAACTCATGACCCATATATATATATATATATATATATATATATATATATATATATATATATATATATATATATATATATATATATATATATATATATATATATATATATTTACCAAAGGTTTCTTTTCTTCATCGTCTTCTTATTTTTGAGAAAAAGCTAAAAAAACTGTCCTTTACTGTCCATTTCCTTTTAAGTTAAATTTCGCAAATAATTATTACTGTATCGTTTATACCAATTAGGGATTGCAATACCGGTATACCAAGATACCGAATACCGGTATTTTGAGCCATTTGTACAATTTTGTAATACCGTTATTCGCAAGTTTAAATATCGGTTTTTCGGTATTTACTAGAAATTTTTAAAATGGTGTCCACTCTATGTTCAGGGATCGCGAACGTAGCAAAATAGTATACATTTTTGTTTTTATATCTCCTTAACAGGTGAAATTAATTAGCTAATTAATGGCTTAATTAATTACTTAAATCTAAATTAACGAAACATGAATTATCCCTGAAAGAAAATATTGTATCCATAATGACTGATGGAGCAACAATTATGAAAAAAGTTCGAAAGTTGATTGGTGCAAATCAGCAGTTGTGCTATGCACATGGAATTCAATTAGGAGTAATAGATGTATTATACCAAAAAAATAAAGAACAGAAGAATCCAAATACTGGGGATATAGAAACTTCGGATTCCAACTTTGAAGAGAGTAAAAGTGAGAGTGATATTGACAATGAAGATAATGACAATTTAATTGTTGAAGAACATATTTCTAATGACGATGAAATATTAATCTATCAAGAATCGCTTCCTATAATTTATAAAGTTCGAAAAAATTGTAAGATATTTAAACGTTTCCCTATAAAAAAGGATATATTACTAAAATATATACTAACTGAAAATAAAACAGAATATATGTTAATATTAGATTCTAAAACACGTTGGAACAGTTTTCTCCTAATGATGGAACGATTTTTGAAACTGAGAAATCCAATCCAAAAAGCACTAATCGACTTAAACCTGTAAATTATTTTTTCATATAGTGATTTCGACTTAATATCCAGAACTATATCAGCTCTACTTCCAACAATGGAATTCCTAATGCAACAATAAATTTCAAGTTGCCGTCACTGAAAGAACAGCACACATCACTATCTAAAGAATTATATATTACATTGAAAAATCGTACAGAAGAAAGGCATACCGAAATAGAAAATGTCTTATGATATTTACATAATTATAATGATTTTATAAATGAAAATGAAAAATAAGAAAAGAATATAACTAGTTCAAATCTGATTAAGTTTAGAGTAAATTTTCTTAAAATTTTTTACCCACAAACCTATCCACATTCAGAAGAATTTGGTTCAGTTATCGAAGATTAGGATGTCACTACTGTCGATAGTGAAAAGGAATTGTCTCTTGAAAAAAAATTAGAATTAGCGATAAATAAAAAAATTTCAACGAACCAAAATACAATACAGAAATAAGTTATATCCAAAACCATCCGACGAAAAATCGATTTATTTGAAGATGAGGGATTTAGAGGTAAATGCTTGAAAAAAATATATCACGCATTGCTAACAGTACCACCAGCTAGCTTAGATGCCGAAAGAGCGTTTTCGACAGCAGGTAATTTTTACACAAAATTACTTTTCAGGCTTAATGACAGTACAATTGATACATTATGTTTTTTTAAGATCACATTTCAAACTTTTGTAATAGTACCACAGACTGAATAGTGATATTTACACTTTTTTTGTGATTTAAATAAATAAGCTGTTCCTTTACTTTTTTCTGATTATATACTGTTAAAATTTATGTTACAAATTATTTTTTGTGATATTTACACTCTCTAACAAAACTGGCAAATAAAACAAAGAAACACCAGTGTTTTCTTGGTTTTTCTAAAATTTCTAATACCGGTATTGAAATTTTGGTCCGGTGTTGCAATCCCTAATACCAATCCTTATTTCACATAAAAATTCATGATTTATGGATGCGTCATCAATGATGACCTGTCCCCCCCCCGCTCTTCAACATCGCTCCATTTTCAACAAATTATAAATTAAAGTTTTATATAATATCTCCTCAACAATTGATTCGAAATCGAATTCCCCCTTTTGAAAGCAAATTCAGTTACTCAGAATGCTTTATATTTATTGTGCTACTCGGATTTAAAATATTATTTTCTTTTTTCGAAAGCATGCTTATCAAAATAAATTGTCATGATTAAATTAATTTTATTAATATGATACATGATTGGCTGGTGGCCAATTATTCTCATATTTTAATTACTAAGAATTATTATTTACTATTAAAATTTAATCAGTATAAACAAAATCTGCGAATAAAGTTTTTATCTGTATGTCCAAAATAAGTAAAATATTATTTCCACATAATTTTTTTTTTCATTTCCATCTTTTCCTTGTAAACTTAATGTTCTATCAATCCTTAATACTGATTTTTAAAGAGAATTCAAAGTGATTTCCTACTTCTAATTCATCGTGTCTATATCAAGAGAAAAAAAAATTGGAAATTCCGTTATTAATTTACATTAAAATTTTAATAAGTTCACCGATGATCTGCCGTATAAACCATATCTAATCAAAATCAACAATAATCGGTATGCATTAAAATCAAATGATTAATAAATGGAGATTTCATTGGATTTCACAGACACGTGACTAACGGAGTTGCTGATCTCAATTTGATTACTAAGTGCACGTTGGTCAGCGATCGCAAAGTTTACATGATTTTGCGGATGATTATTGCAAGTTTTACACTTTTTGGATTATCGTTGTTGTATGAAATTAAAAAAAAAATGTCTAGAAGTAACGCGATGAAGCCCTAAACTGAACTGGCGCAATGCATTTATCTTGTAGCATTTAAATATACATTGGCTGTATTTTCAGATCAAAATCACCAACTACTATCAATACAATTATTTCATTTAAAAAATGCACTAATTTTTTAGGAAAGACTGTTCTCCTGAAAACTGATGCAATTATAAATTCTGAAGTACCAGAATATAAACGAGTATTTGAAATTTGTCCCTTATGATATCAGTTGGTTTACTGTAAGTGATAGTTTTATTTAAATTCAATTAAACATCTTATGTAAAACTTGATATGTATGATTCCCTGAAAAAAATAATTTCAAAAATCAAATTTTGTCAAACAAGAAAATCATGTTATTTCAATATCCTTACACCTATTTCTTTTATTGTTCAAATGAAAGATGCTAAGGTATCATAGTGCTACCAAAAAATTGAATATTTGGACAATGTATTTCTAACTCCCCATTGTATTTTATGCTAGCACAATTTCTTTTTTTAAATCCTCTTTAAAATGGCCTTTTAAAACATAATAAGCAAAGTCTCTCTTTCTTAGCCTTCAATAATGAAAGAAAATCAGGCGATTAAATATTTGATTGCAAAGAAATCTATGGATGAAAATTATGCAAAAAATATTAACAACATTTAGAAAAAAAATTCGCACTACGAGTCAATCGATATCATTTAGAACAATTTACCAAATTTTAAAATGATATATAATGTATTTATCTTTTCATTTATATTATCGAGAATTATAATCGGAAAATACTAAATGTAGATTAAATTCTAATCAAAATCTGAAGAAAGAATTGTTGAAACACACTTTCCCATTCTCCAAATTATATCTGTACCAATTAACTAGGACTAATTACGTAGATCAAACGTTTTGTTCTGTAGAGTCGTAGTGCTCTCATACAGCCAGACACGTACACATTGTACTTTATTATTAGTGCAAATGAAACGAAATGTAAAGCCTTTGACAATGTAGTCAGCGGAAAATAATGTATGACTAACTAAATATTAGTGAAACAAACGTGATTTAATTAATGCAAAGACAGCTTAACCTTTTACTCACCCCCACTTGTTCTTGCAGAGGAAACGTTTATTGAATTTTAATGAAAGGGGCACTTAATATTCTGTTCTTCCTCTGCAAACACATAGTTTCTTAGATTGTTGGGAATTGATTGCATAATTATAAGGAATTTCACTAGTAAAGGTTTAATCCACGATTATTTTGTCAGTATTCTTTTTCGGATTGCAAAAGGAATTTCAGTTTGACTTCTATGAAGTCATAATACTTTTGAAATGTTGGTGAAAGCACTGCAAATATTTGAATTTAAAATCTTGATGAAATGATTTAAACTATCAGAGAAGTTTCTCATCTTTGGTTAGATTCATTACCAATTTGCGTTTTATCTTCGAAGATTATTTCTTAGAAGTTTTATATCCTTTATCTAAAGGCATGACAATAAATAGAAAATGAGGCAAGTGAGGTTTTATGAAAATAGTGGACACACTTAATTGAGATACAGGTTCAGATTTCTTTGAGATACTCAATGGAATGAGAATCCTTGACTTGAGGGCAAAATGTTGTCTAAAGAACTATGAATTTACAATAAAAAAAAGCAAATGAGAAAGTAGAAAGCTACATGTGGGAAAAAAATATCCTCTAATGTAAACAAAAACAATGATACTTACATATGACAGAATAATTTCAAGAGTAGTTAGTTAAAATAGCAACCACACATTTCGAAATATGCATGAAACATGAAATAGCAAATTGCACAAGATCCAACAATGAGGTGTCGGAAAAATTAAAGCTTGTACGCAGATATGCAAATTAATTGATATGTGAATTCTTTAAAATTTCTCCATAGGAAAATCAATGGGAGTATTCTCATGAAAACCTTCTCGCATAATCTTCAATAAAGATCTTAGGTCACATCCTTCGCACAAAATTGGACATCATGGATAAAACCGAGAATTACTTGTGGCGTATTGCTGAGCAATAGACGCAAAATGCGCATTTTTTGGGTATATCTAGTACTTTTACTGATTTTTATGGTGGGAATATGGATTTTGAACCCCTATTTTTCCTGCTAACGGAAACTAAAATTTGACACAAAACTACAGATATAATCACGCAACAACATACTAACGTTTATTGATTATGCCATTGCATTTAAGAGGTATTGTATTTACATGCATGAAAAAGTATAGACTTACAAATGTTCAAAAGTTTGTAAGTTTAAATAGTTCTATATTTAATGCGTATCTATACTTTAGATACTAAACCTGCTTGCCAATTTTATCTACCTGGTTCTTTGAGTTTGTAGTCACCGATTTCACTTCAGTTCGAACAATTGGATAGAAAGACTTCATGTGAATAACTTTCATTCAAAATTTAAGAGAAATCTAGAGATTTGATTATAATTCTATATACTAAATTCCAACAGTCTAGGTTAAATAGTTTGTGAATTATTGTGTTCACAGACAGACATAACACCACATCATACCTCTGCAACTATGACCTTTCAAATATTTAAACGGTGTTGCGCACATAAAGTGGCAGAGACATCGGAAGACACTCCTCAACTATCGGTTGCTGCTATCATTCCTTTGTTTGCTCGACATCTGACATTTATTGAGGAGTAATTTAGTAAGGGTTTTTTTTGTTGTTTGTTTAGGTAAGCAAAAGTCGAGGTTAACGATCTGGCTAAGACTCCAATGAGATATGGCAATGACTTTGGAAGGAAGTTGTCGATGAGAAACTAAATCCTATGCTAATTTACAGAAGGAGAAATGTAATCAAGTAATGGTGACAAAATTCACAAAATAATAACAAAATCACATCAATAAAATAGGAATGCCAAAGAGGCGGATATATATGAAAAAAGATAAATACAAAAATGTAAATAGATCTTTATATACACTGAGGTGAAAAAATCCTGAGATAGCAATATACAAATATATAGATAGCAGTAGTATCTCGTATATGCCCGTAAAGAATATGCCTGTGGCATATTATTATCTTTCTTCATAGATATAATCATCGTATTACACTCGTAGTATAAGAGAAACATATCTATTTAAAAAAAAAAAATTGAAGAAAAGCAACTGCACTGAAGGTAAACACTAAGTAGAATTCCTCCTCACCCGACTTTCAAATATAGTCAAGAAAGCAATTCTCAGTAATGAATTCAGCGATTTTGAGTATAATATCAAATAAAAAAATGTTTGACATGAAATCATTAAACATACATTTCCTATCATATATCATTGAAGAGACACAAAACATTTGACATCATGCCAACATCTTTATAACATATCTCTGAATAAAGTAATTGAACGCTTTTATTCATTGCGCAACGGTGAATCGAAGACTATAAAAATCTTGCAGTGGAAAAGGTTTTTCTAAAGAAACTATTTCCCTATTGAAATAGTTATATATTGAATAGTTCCCTATTGAAATAGTTGTTGTTATTGGAAAGGCTAATCTTTATTATTGGATAATAATCTTGACCCTGGAAAGAGTGAAAAAGTTATGATAACTCAAACAGTTTACAATCGGAATACGCAATCCAAGACTATTATTGCATTGTCAAAAAAGTCTTTTGGTCGCCTACAAAATTAATGAAATCATACTTGCCAAAATCAAATAATGTTAGAGAACAAACAAATATATCAATTATCACAACTCTTTATGTATGTCCTGTAAGTCCCGTTCATTATCATTTTTGGTTCCTTAATTCCATTCTAATTTTTCTGCCTAGAAGCTAACGATCCCCATATATTCAAAAACGAAACAAATTTCCTTTAACTTTAGTTTTCTACAGTGTGGTAAGAAAAAAAAATCACCAAAACGAAGAACTTTCTTTTCCGTAAACATCTCAGACTAAATAGATTACTTACTTTTCCTCGAGGGAACGTTACATAATCTAATAATGAAAGTTTGAAATTCTGAAGACCAAGTTTTTCTAGTCAAGGGTTGAGCAGCTGGAATTTTGATATCGAATTACCAACGCAAGATTTACTGCTTATTTTAAACAATTTAGGGAATAAAGGGTACATTTTAAAGAAAGTTAGATTCGTGTTTCTGCCTTAAGGAGTTGTTTCTTTAACATTTTCTAATGCAGGTATCTTATTTTAGAAACTTAAATATATATTTTCTTTTGGTAAACTAATGATTTGAAATACATTCACTTGAGTTATAACTCCTTATTTATTTGAACCAAATCGGCTAATCTTTTTGAATGTATAAAACTTCAATAACTTATTTTTATTGAAGTATCTAGATTTACTGTTCTTACTAAAATTCAGAATTTAATTTTAAGTTTTTATGTATACTAATCATGATATTAAGATAATAATTGTTAATTTTTAACAGCATAGATTATGCTATACACTGCGGACTTCAGGATATACAAATGTATTTCATATTTTCTTACAGAGTTCGGGTGTACAATATAGAAGTCGCGTACATTGTTTACCTTGTAATCTGATACGGGTGACCCGCAAATGGAATGAAATGAATAATGAATGGAATGAATACGTGAAGACCCACATATTGCTGACCTTAGAATATACAATCTAAATTCTAATTTTCTTCCTGAGTGTAGGTATAGAATATAAAATATATAAAGGTTTACAATATAGGAAGTGCCATATATTGCAGAGTAGCTGACATTGTGGGCCTTAGGATATACAGCAGAACTTCAGATTTTCTTTATTAGTGCAGGTATAGGAAGTCTTTAAAATAATTCATTTAAAGACTTATTATTATTCTCATATTCGAACAAGGCAATATACATCTTATTACGAATATCTACATATATGACAAAAATTTCATGTATTTTCAAAAAAAAAAAAAAAATGTTTACTAGATGTTTGATGCTCACAAAATATTTGCTTTTAGAGTATTCCATTATAATTACATTCCATACCCAATTTTATTTCTACAGTTTGCCATTTAGTTTTTTTAAAATTTTGTTGAAAAAATGAAGTTCGGTTTCCAAAAACATCTACTAATCCAATATTTATTTCATTAGAAAAGTACGGAAACATGCAAAATTAAGCTAAACGAATTCGTAATGCTTATTAAACCTAATAATTGACTGTACTTGTCGTAAACATGTTTTGGACACAGACTTTACATCAAAATTTCTGCAACATGTTTTTTTCACTCATTTTTTTTCTTTTTTTGAAATTTAAAGCAGACTATAAAGATTATTTTTATTAACCCGGCCACATTTGGTAAATTCAGTAAATTAACAAAGGTTAAAAATTTCAATTAATTTTTTGTGTTTAATTTGGTTTTAATGACATCCTAAGTACAATATTTTTAAATTCAAAATTTGAAAGAAAAAAATAATAATTTGTACTATCTAGAAACCTCACGCCATTCTGTTCATTTCGCTATTATGCCTCAATAATTAATTTTTAATTTCATCTGAAATTTGAAATCTAATTTGAATTGGGAAAGCGAATGAATTTCAACTAATGGATTATTTTTCTTATTGAATCCGAGTATATAAAGAATAAAATGATTCCCTATAGAATCAGACAGCGTTAAAGTTTTGTGTGTGCTACAGATTATGCTTTAAAATCAGCGTTATTTTTAAAGGTTTATTAAAAAAAACATCTCACCGAATCCTAAAACAATTTTATGTCTTCCAGTAAAAAACAAATTTTCAAGTTGAAAGAATGATATTATAAACACATCTATATTCACTTATATGGCAAGAAACAAGTGTATTATTTGAAATGAAGCAAGCCTTAAAATTAAAAAAAAAATGCTGAATTTAAAAAGTAAATCTTAACTTAAACAGAATAAAAATTCAAAAGTGTTATTAAAACTGTGTTTCAAAAAGTTATTTATTCAATGGGAAAAACAAGTTGAATCTTGTTACTGTAAACATAAACACAGGACGAAACATTCAAGAAGAAATATCTTAAAAGCAATGTAAGTGAGTTAAGCTTTATTACAAAAGGGAAAAATAAGTTTAAAAATAATTAAGATCAGATAAAACGATTATTAAATAAATATATTTATTCATCTGGAAGGATAATTTTCTTAATTATGTAATTCAGTATTATATAAATATTGTTTGTGTGTAATAATATTTTTCTAAAATACCATAGAAGAAGGCTGCAATCTTATTTAATATTTAAATATATAAGCTTTCCGAAAAAAATTACTATTTGAGTTCAAATACATGATATAATTTCAAATTTTAACAATCCAAACTAAATTTGTATCAAAGTTTGTAGCAGTAGGTGAATTGTCCTGTAGAATTCCAACATATACATTCACACAAGTACATATTCTTCTTTGTTATATTATATATTTTTTTTTAAATTTACATGAAAAATAATATAAATTTGTGGCTGATCTGCAAATACATTTTTTCAGGAAGAGGACTGCATACGGCATCATATTTGCAGTTTTAAAATTTTAACATGGTTTCATGAATTTGCTTTCTGCTCTGTCTGCTGTCTTTGTAAAATTCCAATAATAATATTCCAATCGATTTTAAACTAACTCCCCAATGAGATAGATACGTGATTATTTTAACATAGTTCAATATATGAAAGCTGTATGGCAAAGCAACACCAACTTTTTTCCTTCTCTGTCTGTTTGATACAAATTTTGCAATCGATTAAAAGCTTTCATTGCCAGCAAACAGCGCAATGCTAAGTTAACCCGTTCTAGGGGCGTAGGAAGTATGCTTCCCACCAAATTTATCAATCTTTGCATGAAAATATATAGGTTGGCATAAGTTCTGACAATTTTTTTTAGTAAGTCAGAAACTTAGATGCTTCAGTTCTTTATCTCGCACAAAATGATGCGTTACTTAATTGATTTGTTACTTAATTATTAATTTACCAAATTAATTAATTAATCAAATTAAATTTATCCTTTAAGCTCAATGGATCACTTTTCTTATTCTTATTTCAAGCCTAAAAGTATTTTAACATAATATGACTAGAAACAAATGGCCATTTAAAGGGTTAACTCTCCTGGAAATAAGATAAAAATCGAATTAATAATTTAATTCACACATTCAGACATAAAATGCAGAAAAAGTATTTTAATTCGCAATCTCAAATTTTAAGAACAATATGTATGGGGTTAAAAATCTATATGGGGTTAGGAGAAATTATTTTATGCGTTTTACTCCATTTTCAAATTCAAAAATATTTTTAAAAAATTATTTAAACATTTAATTGTAAAACATGGCAACTACACATAAATTCGTTAAAAGAAGTTAGATACCTTAGTTACCTTGAAGTAAAATGATTGAAAAAAATTAATGCGATCATCCACTTTATAAAATCCCACATTGAGAAATTATTCGTGCCAGTGACTATAAACCATTTTTATAAAACAAGGATCAGCACATAAAAATCATAACAAGTCTAAAACAAGGGAAAATCTAATGCGTGATTAGCTGAATCTCATGAGTGCTTATGTTGTTACTTATGCACTTGTCATATACAAGCCCGCTGAAGAAGTCAGCGATTTAAACCGAGTTTGTGCAGTAGCTTCTGAGGGTAAAAGTCTGACTTCTAGATCATAAGAAGATAATACTCACACAATCGCTTGAGCAACTCCTTTTTACGTGTAAGGGGAGGGGGCTCTTCCACATACCTTGGGGTAGACACGCTACCCATGGCCAGGACGCTGGTAGAGTGCTTATACAGGTGGCTAGCTAAAAGAATGTCCGTATAAGTCGAGGTCTACTTCGAAACTGGTATCTATCCATTCTACATAAGAGTTACCAGGCATTATAACCTAAACTGATGTTTCCCATATTTAAATTTTAATTCATAATTTTGGTGAAAATTAAGGGGAAAAACCATGCTATTTGTGAAGTAAATTAAATAAGTGTGTAAAGAAAAAGGTTGCTTCATAATTTTCATTTCTTTAAATTAACAACATTTTTCGAGAAGATGAAATAAGTGGAAAACTGATTATAAAATTATAGCTAAATACAAAACGAATGAGTCGAGTTAATAAAGAGTGCAAGCAATATATTCAGTTAATAGATTTTTTTTCTGGAACATGATGTTTACATACTTTGTTTATCAAAATCCTCACTAAATCTATTTTTAATGTATGAAACTTTAGTTTTCTAAATGTCTGAATGATGTTGTAAAATTATACAATGATGACATCCAACAGTAACTGAAATTAACTTGCCAGCAGATGCCGCTTGCTAAAACATTTAATTAGAAAACCGGCAAACCAATTCATTTTGGTCAAAATTTCCAATCAAGGATTCTAAGCCAAATTAAATGAGCCACTTTAAGCCACGGTTTCTTTACAACCGAGTAAATTCTAAAACCTTTAATTATAATTTTTTGCTTGATAAACGAGAAATTCTGAATTAGTGCTTTAAACTTCAAAGAAAATATAATCATTAACTGCATTTTAATTACACGGGAGATTTCCAGTTAAGCACGCGCTCAAAGCGTTTTCAGTAATCCTCAGTATTAAATTAATGCACAAAGTCGAAAATTGGAGAATGTATCGTAATGGTAAATTAATTAAATGGGATGTTGTTTAAAGGATCTCTGATCACTTTATAATGTCATTTTTGATTTCCCCAAAGTAGTCTGTCGAAAAATTTGTTAAAAAGACGACTTTGCAATGTTTGAGAAACATTTTGAATACATTCTACTCCGAAGATCATGAAATGCATTTAACAGTGTTATATATTTGGAAAAAATATTCAAAATGTGGTGGTTAATAGCAGAAATTTATTTGAAAAGGTGATTTTCATGAGCAAAATTACTTTGTCTGTTTTCTCGGAATATATAAAAAAATAAAATAGTAGACATAAAATATGAAGTTCTGAAAATCAGACGGAATTTCATATATAATTTTGTTTTTTACAAACAATCTTTAAGGAGTCAGCAATATAATTTGAATTTTTTCTTTGCTATTTTATTTCTTTCGGTATGAAGTATCGTCACTATTTGTATTTAAAATTAAAATTGCATTTGAATAAATACTTCTAGGAATATAATATACGAAAAAATAAATTCTAGGATTTTAAGACATAATAAAATATTGGAAACAATATCAAAAATTTATGTATTTTTAAAAAGTAAATTGCAAGAGCAAGAATACTTTACTGGTTATTTCAAGCTATATAAAAACAATAAAATGTACAGAGAGAAATAACAGTTTGTGTATACTACGCAGACATATAGTAATGCACTCTATTAGTCCGATTTTGTTTCCATCTTCTTCCTAGAGTTTCAAATGTCCTGAAAGTTGGCGGTGGTAAGAAAGGGAAAAGGAATAGCATTTGGATGGGAATTAGTTTCACGAAGCCGTATTCCTTGAATAAAACATCCTTCATTGGTTCGCTTCAATTCTCAGCCCTATGTCTGAATGATCCCTTATTCAGAATTAGAAGTAGTGGAATAAGAAAAACTTTTGCGTCTCAATGGGAACTAAACAAACTTTCAGCCGTATAAAAGAAACTGTTAACGAACTGTTCATTTTTGCTCTAGTTAACTATCTGTTCATTATTGCTATTAACTATTGCTCTTGTTAATTATCTGTTCCTTATTGCTCTTGCTAACAATCTGTTTATTATTGCTACTTAAACACAGCTATCCGATAGCTGTTTCTGTAGGTACTAATAGAAGAAGACTTTCAAATTCCCTATTATTATGGTTCAACCCAGAAATTTTTTATGAAAAAATGTCTTGTATTTGTATTTAATATTCGGAATGAATAAGAGATTAGTCAATAATAGTGTGACCCAGCTTGCTGGGATGTTCTTCCTAATTCGTTTAATAAAGATTTCCACTGTATTGATTGCAAACATAATTTAACAATTACATGAAAATATGAAATGCATGACATTCTTTTGAGAAAAGTGAAATAGAGAAGATAATAGTAGGCTTTGTTTTAAAATAATTTAATCATAAGTAAATAAAATAATTTAATAATAAATAAATAAAATAATTTAATAATAAATAAATAAAATAATGATAATAATAGCAAATAAATAAAATAATAATAATAAATAAATATATAAAATAATCTCTCTCTCTCTCTAAACCTAAAACCTAAAAGGAATCGTGTATTAATACTGGACAAAAATGTTACAAAAAATTTTAACAAAAAAATAGGAAATTTTGTTACTTTATAATTGATAAATTAAATTAATATTTAAATCAATATATGGATTAATGGTACCAACATGTTTACCGGAATATGGAATGAAAATTAAACCAATCTCGCAAACAAACATTCCATCTTAACATATAATTTTTAATTTCTTTTTTCCAAAATAAGCATCTTTCTCATCGAAGTGATTTTTTTTCCCAGTTCGTCTAAATCCTCTGCAAACAATTAACTTTCCCGTCATTCCGCTCGGCACATTCTTTGTGTCGTTGGGAAGGAAATCACGTGCAAGAGGATGTGCCCGGCAAAGGACGGATTTGTTTCCGGCTGTTAATCTGCTATCGTTCCACGGAATGTCCAGAAAGGGAGAGAATTAGCCGCTCTTGGAGGGACGTGCCCGATTAACTTCCCTTCCTTCCCCATCCACCTACTAGATTAGAAAGGTGCTGTTTGCTAGTGACTGGGATGGTATGTCCTAACGTTTTGGTGAAGCAGTGGAAAATTTGCAGATAATTTTTAGCAAGTTAGTTTGCCGAAGAGATGAAACCAATTTGGCTCAATGTCATTGGCTTAAGTAAATTTGATGCGGAAGCTGATAATATTGCAAAAGCACTCAGCTGTTAATGAATAAAAAAAATAAATAATAAAATTTTCTTTGTACTGATACATAATAATGTGATTGATTGGGCCTTTTAAGAATTTACTCAGTTATATTTAATTTTACTCTTAAACAATTGCATTGAAAAAATAACATGACATATTGTCCTGCAACCCTCAAAAATAAATGAAATTAACGATTCCTTCAAGATAAATGAAATATAATTGTTATAGCATAATAATTGAATTATAATTCTGATCTTATTTATTACGATTAACTTGTCCCATAGTTATTAACAATTTCCATGTACATAAAATATTAATTTAACGGATTCGCATAAAGTAAAACTATGAAATAAAAATGTTATTTTTTACTGTATCGTATAGAAAGAGTACAAAGAGAAAATATAATCAATCAAGTTCAATAATCGAACAGATTTTTGACTATTTTCCTTGTTTCGGAGCTCCTTGAGTCTGAAAAGCAAATTTTTGAAATTGTCATTTCGACTTTCCATCTTCTGCGAGCACACTAACTTAAAATCGCTTGACAGATGAAATTTAAAATAAGATTTTTATTCTAAATTTGTAGATGTTGTATCAAATTTGGAACGAAATCCATCTAAAGAAATTTATCGATCGGAGTATAAATGAAGACGATAATTATTAAATGTCATGTAAATAAGATTTTGTGCGCAAGTTTTAGTATTTAAAATGTCGATTAGAATTTTGAATAGAATCCGTTCGGTTATACCTTAAGCACACAAATACGATAATTCAAAAATACAATAACTAATAAAACCAAAATTGGTATGTGATTTTATGATTACGATTATAATTTTATATCAAATTTTGATTTCACTCTGACTGACATGGTGTCCAAAATGCAAATTCTGTTTTCTAGTACTTGTGCATTACCACACGTCAGAGATTTTTCAAAAGAAAAATCTCACCATAGATTCAGTAAAATTGCTAGAATCATGGCAAAGATCAATATTTAATAATTGTTTTTTGTCAATTCTAAGCATAATTGTTTGACTTCGGGCTTTCGCAGCTGTAGCAAAGATTCACTATTTTATATAAGATGAGGGTAATATAAGATGTTAACCCTTTTTTTTAGTTCGCTGAAGGAGTTTATTTAAATTCTCATCAGCCTTTACATCAGATAATATGTTTCCAATTTGCGAATTTCATCTAAAATAGGTTAAAATTCATCTTAATTTGAATTAAAGGCCACATACGAAATTTCAAATTGCTGCCTTTTGCCGTTCTTAAATTTCGTACAATTAGGTAGACACATATAATTACTGACAGACTTCTCATTCAGAAAAGT
Source organism: Argiope bruennichi (assembly GCF_947563725.1). Taxonomy (NCBI): domain Eukaryota; kingdom Metazoa; phylum Arthropoda; class Arachnida; order Araneae; family Araneidae; genus Argiope; species Argiope bruennichi. Next base: position 55,321,935 of record NC_079159.1, on the reverse strand, counting down.
CTTCAACTAAGTGATTCGCTAAAACGTTGAAGCCGAAAATTTTGATAATTAAAATACTTTGTCCTTAATCCATTCCTCATAAGACGATGTAAAATTCTACTCTATTTCCGATAAAGGTACAACAAATCTATTTTCTGTACATTGATTTTCAAACAATTTCTGCATCTCTAATGATAATACGAAAATTCATCAAGACTGTCCTCCCCTCAAATTCCTCGTATGTTAAGAGAGTATAGCACATTCTTTTTGTCTCTACTTACAAAAATTTGTATCCCTTGAATGTAAAGCGGGGAGGATTCCTGAAAAGGTAAGCGGCAAACCCTCGAAGTTCACATCAAAGTTTGTAAGCAGAACTACTCAGTTTCCAACTTCCAACTTATTAATTGATAGTTGAACCACCATTGGTATTATAATGAAGACAATCGAATATACGTTTTTGGGTATCTTCTTTTCGACCAGATGAACCTATATTTTAATACAAATCTATAATTTTAATTGCATTACGTCAAAAGAATTTCATTTATTGAAATTGTTCCTTTTTTATGGTATTCATTTCATGTTTATGCGAATAAACTGACAGACAGATGATCTTTCCTTTGATGGATGCATATCAATACGGACCGAATTTCATACATATCTATACTGTTTCTCATAAATCTTTGTACCACATTTCATTTATCTAACTCTAATTCTAACCCTTTATGAGATATCTTGTTTTTATGATCTTGCAATCATACATACAGACTTCCTTTAGATAAATGATTGATTGGCACAATATAGATAGCAATTAATTATTTTGCCTATAAACAAAAATCAACGACTCTTAGACAAATTTTATTCAAAAAAACTCTTCGGCAAATTTTGTACAAAATTCGATAGAGATATACAAAATTACTGTTAAGACCACTTATCAAATTCCGTGTCTCGAATTTACAGACAGGCAGAATTAGAAAGATTTTTCTTTAAATAATGTATTTGTTTTCCATTTTATAAAACTTTCAAATGTATCAATTCATCAAAATTCTAGAGGTCGAAGTTTTTAACGAGTGCAGTACTTTTGTCTTTGCGTTCTTCGTTTGAGAAAAAGTAAAACTAATTTCGAAACACCGAAGCTCAACCAATAACTCGATACCACGTTACCAAACACGATAACTGAGTTTTCCCTAATGTTCTCCGACCTTCGCCTGTAACGGGTCACGTGAACGATTGAAACGAAACCCCAGCTACAACAGGAAACAAAATTGAGAGCAAGCAACTGATAAATCCATACCTCCTCCGTGTCACGGAAGTTCTAACTTGGGCAGTGCTTCAGCATCATTAAGACGCATAATTAGAAGATATGCAAATAGTCAACAGCGTCCAGTTAAAGCCTAGCCGGTGCATTTTTATAGTCGCCTTACCGATTGTGAGGTTAATGAATCATGAAATATTCATACAAAATGCCCTTTATACTATTCTTGGCAATCGAGTATTTAGTGGAAAAGGAAAAGTTTTCGGAAACTTTGGAAAAAAAGTAAAGAAAATCGGATACATTGGTGTTCTGATAGGTAAAGTTTTTTTTTTTGATTTATTCTCTTGGAAACTATGAGTTATATTCCTTTATTGATTTTGCAAGGGGTAATAATTATGCCTATCTTCGAATTGGAAATGCAGATGTTTAATAAAAAAATAAAAATGACAAAAAAATTGTGAAAGAATTTAGCAATGTAAAGTTTGAAAAAGATGCAAAGGAAAATTTTAAATTGTTTAAAATTTAGATTTATTGCAATTGATAAGGCATTTAAATGCTCATCAATTTTTGCATCTTCATTGTTATTGTTATAATTACAGGAAAATCCGTTTTCATATCGAGACTGGATTTTAAGAAATTAATATTATCTTGCAAACGCATTTACATCCTAGAAATAAAGCAATGCAAATTGTAGAACAAATAATTGCGTGTACTTTATTTTAAACATTTTATAGAGAACTAAAAATCAATAACTGAAAGTTAATATTTGTCATATATAATTTTATAACATGTGCAAATTGAAGTACAGAATTGTGTTTCTTCTTGCTGATGACTGAAGAATATTGGATTGGTATGGCTTTTCACTGACTATTAGAATATTGACTATTGTTTACTGACTTAACACTGACTATTGTTTTCAGAATACATTGAGTTAATTGTTTTAGTTATGAAAGGTACGCTAGTGCATTGTGATTTCTCATGAAGTTAATTTTTTTTTAAATTTAAGAATAAGAAGTTTTCTCCATTTTTCTCTGTGTATTCTTAACAAATATAATTAAGATTAATTTCGAATTGAAATCGCTAGAGCTAAGTTATACTGACATGGCGTATGCCGGGTATAATGAGCATTTGGTATTTGTTGTTCGTACAGTTTCGAACATTTCTTTCGTTTTAAGTAACTGCTTATTCTTTGATGTAAATTTATTTTCGTATTATAAACTTATAACTTAAAAGTTTTCTTCTATAACTTCAAAAAAATTATTTTATTGTTTAGTAGCTGACAGTTTCTTTATTGATTTAAAATAAATTTCTTTTTATATAATAGTTCTCATATTTGTTTATATAATACGCCTGTCACTTGCGGTGAGAAAATGTTAATCTAAACCAATGAGCATTTTAGGATTGCTGTTAATACCACTGGGTATAATTTTCTTTCGTTTGAAATATATTTTCAGTTAATGTATATTTATTTACTTTGATTCCATTATTATTTTTACTACAAAGATCTAACTTAATTATTTATTATATTTTAAACTAATAAATTTGCTTTATCTATCTCAAATATTTCTTTATTTGTTTTAGAATCGTTCGTCTTTATTACTTTATATAAGTAAATCGAATTTAAAATTTATTGACTCCTTTAATTTATAATGTATGTATTATTTTTTATATTTTTGTTGGATTACATTCTATATTTATTTTGTGAATACACGTTATGGAAATACTTTGGAAATACATTTATGCCCTAAAAGAAAATAATAAGCATTATGATCTGGTCCAGGTTAAAAAAAATTTCTTTTTGCATTTTTCAGATCCTATGTTTCAAATTATTGCTGATTCTTAAATAAAAATTTGAAAATATTCTCCTAGAATAACTGGTTTTTCTCTTTTTCATTCAAAATCCCGAAGTTAAATAAAAGTATTTTTTTCTCATGAAATAACGTAAAAATGCAATTATTTATTTAAGTATTATGAATACTTATAGTTGTTATGCGACAGTTTTTACAGTGGTATGTTTATTACTTGATACATCAAATGGATTCATTTATTCTCGATTAAGATTTTTTTTTTTTAAATGTTGTTATTTTATTTGTCTGTTATTTGTTCTGTTAATTGATTTATTTTTTGTTATTTGTTTTTACTTGCATATTTTAATCCATACTCATTCAATTTTCAACTAAACATTGCAGTCTATGATTTATTTTGAAACAATTTTTATAATTTGAATTTCAGTTTAAGAAAAATAATTTAACTATCTTAATTTAAGTTGTTTTCATCCATAAATGCAGTTAACTCATTATTTTATCGTTTGCTATATTCCTTTTCTTTATTTAAATTATTACTTGGATGTAGAAAATTTTTATATAATTATTACCTTTTGGCACCTATTATAGTTATTTACAAAATCAATAATATTGTATCAAATAATATTTTAATTATGAATTAGAAGATTAATTGTTACATTTCTGGAAAAAATTTCTTGCTTTCAAAAATGCATTTTATTAATATTTAGGAGATTCGTGATCCTATCACAATTCAAAACATATTGTGTACGTACACACTAGAAGATTTTTTTTAAAAATGTTAACTTTAAAAAATCCAGTTTTTTCATAGTAGGTCATTAATGTATGTTTAAACTCATTTCAGTGAGAAAAAAACCATATTATACTAATTATTAATAAATTAAATAATATTTAATGAGCTAATTAGCCTATTTTTTGAAACATGATATCTTAAATTCTAATTTGTGCAGTCACAAAATTCTAGTTGGAAATTATGTCTAATATTAGTCTTCATGTTGTCTGCCTAAATCAAGTTATAAAAATATATAGTTTTTTTAAACAATTTTTTCATCAACGATAAATAGAAAAAGCGAAATTTTTTCTGTAATTTTAACGTTTAAATAGCTATTAAAAATTTATTTCTACAAATATAACTTTGATTGAAGCACAAAACATCCGCTATTTCATACAGATTATTTTGATATATAAATAACTGTATTTGGTTCATTTCTTGTTGAGTTATGATTGTTTGAATGAAGCAACATAGTGGAAAAATATCATTCTTCATAAAATGAGTTTTAAAAGCACCGTAACTAGAATATTTAATGAAAGCACCTCAAGAAAAATAATTATAACTCGAGAAATATTTCGATATTGACAGAATTTTGGTATCGTCTGAAAGCTAAAGGATCAGAGAACATTATTAAGCAATAAAAAAAATATTCGATATTTTGAACGATTTTCGAAGTTTCAAGTGTGTACATATACCTTAAAAGAAGATTTAAGAATCAGGGAATAAAACTAAAAAAGGTCTTTCATAGTGGTAATAAGAACATTAAATGGTAAGAATTACCGGTTACAACGAAACAGATGAATCATTTTTGTCTAATGTATCAAAACCTCCTCTATCAAATCTAACCAATAAAAAAATCGATCAAAAGTTGATGAGTGCAGTAAAACATGAAAAAGGGAAATTTCTATAAACTAGTTGCCTTTGACGACCAGTTGGCTAGACCAGATTATTGACTCTGGAGGCTATTAAATATTAATGTAGAATGGATATTTTTAAAAATCGTCTTTTTATTATTTGATAATACAGAAAAACATGAATTTTATTTTAACCAGTTGAAAGAAATTGTAACACGTGTAGATCAAAAAATGTGCATGCTACAAAATTAAAGTAAAAATGATCCTACATCTAAAAATGTTACTTCAAAAACTAAGGTTCAAAAAAAGCAATTTTAAAACTCTATTTTAACATTGGCAAAAGAGCGCTATTGACTATTTCGGACAGTGAATTTAAGCTACAAAAGATAAAAAATTCTTAACAAACTGTGCATTACATATAAAATAACTTATTAAAAGTAAAAATACATTGCAAAGAAACGGAAGTTATATTTCAAAAAAAGGTAGTATTTTGAGTTTTAAGATGATAAAAAAATTCCTTTTTTTGAAATAATAGTTTTGGAAGATATGGTCATCATTTCCATTAGTAAATCGGATCGATTATCCGTCTCGCAATGGCTAAGCCTATTTTCACGCCCAATTAAACTTTGATTCTTATTTCTGGATTTTTTTTGCATCTTCTTTCTTCTTAGAATATAATTTTTAGTCAGCTTTATTAAGAAATATCTTTAATAATTTTTTCTACTTTATTAATTGATTGAATTAAGCGCAGCTGTACAAAACGTTTAATAAAGTAGTTTGAAATATGGTGATTAGAGCAGATTTGACTATTTCATTCGACTATGAATAATAAAAGCCACATATGTTAGCTTTTCAGTAATAAAATCACGTACTTTAGATTTTCACGTTTCTATGCCACGCATATTACCGTTTAATATACAAGGACAATTGAGTTTGAAATGATTTAAAGTTATGATCTTATTTTGAAGTGATGTCTATTATAATCCGAAAAAAAATCCAAATTTTTGCAAATATTAAAATTAAAATAGTTAGTGTCAAAATACAAAAATTAGTTAATTTAAATCCTTGCTCCAATGACCTATTATAATCACTACTGCCGGTGTCCTGGCATAGGGGTACCGCGTCTTCCCCGTGATCTGGGCGTCCCGGGTTCGAATCCCGGTTTGGGCATGGTTGTTCTTCTGTTGTTCTATCTGTGAGATGTGTGAATGTGCCCTCCTGTAAAAAGGGGTTGTGCAAGCGAATGAATGATGCGTGAGTGGCAAAGTCGTACTCTTGGCCCTAGTTGGCGCTGCTATAAAAAATAAGAGACGTCCCCCTCAGGCTTAAATCGCTGTCTTCGTAACAGCGGGCTTGTCAGTGGCAAGTGCCATAAGAAACAAACAAACAAACAATAATCACTACTTGTAAAATCCGTATTAAGCTGTATCTGCAGTAATTAAGTCAATTCCAAATAATTTCATTTAAACTATTAAATAATGCAAACCATTTCAGTAGGAAAAGACATTTGATAATGTTTCCTTGTTTAATTGTTTGTATAAAATTAATTACAGGTCTATAACACTTTATCATCAATGGCATATGCTGATAAGGGTAAATACCAGGATTAATTATTGATAAATATAATTCTATTATTATCTATTGTTTTATAAATTAGCAATCCAAAAATATTTATCACATCGAAAACTTACTCAAAAAATTGGGTTTGAAGTTAAAATGAAATCTAATTATTACAGGCGAATGGATATTATATATTTACCTTATACCCAAAAAGTTTATAAAAAAGAAAATAGAGATAAATATTCGAATATCCATTGATATTGCAAGTACATCAATAAAATAACAGGATAATGGAAACTTAGAATCAGCATCGAGTTAAAATACAAATTTAGTGTTAAATTATAATTAAAGAATAGTTGTTAATTGAACAACAATTTTTTTTCAGTACATTTTGTTCTATTTATTATCCTATTTATCAGAGATGGACTAAATTTTCTTAAAGCCAAAATGTCAACGACCAATGAAAATGAGTAAATTTTTTATTCGCTTAGAAAGTTATCGTCCTAAAATCGTGTCTATTTACATAAATATCAAAGGTTAGAATACAATTCAAAGTGAAATTCATTTTATAAATGACTGTGAATTTTTGAAATCATTACTAGGAGATCATTGTTGTGGAGTTTCCATTATTTTTCCTCGAATAATAGTTTTTTATTGCGGTTTCGATTATTATTCTTTGGTGGAAATGAATCCGTTAAACTTAGATAGTAAATCGTTAATCTAAGGAAAACATTTGCCATTCCAAATGATTATATTTTTGTCAAGAAGTCATTAAATATTAAAGTATATAATCTATAATATGTAAAGCTCAATGTGTGTGCATGTGTGTGTGTTGGCTCTCTACAGAAAAGACCATTTGACCTACAGCTTCCAAATTTGGTGCGTGTCTACCTTAGAGGTCGGAAATGTGCACCTAGGGTCCCTTTTTTTTTAATTTTCCCCATTTTCCCCACCGCCAAATGAGTAAGGGTTCAGTTTTTTTCCCCCACTCTAATGAGGCTAGGCTTAAGATTTTTCGGCCGATTATTTCAAACGATTCAGTTTATTTTCTTAATGTTTGATGCATTTAAAATTAAACATTGCTAAATAATCGATCTTTCAGTTTCATTCTGAAGTACTTTTGAATTAAAATAAAGCAGAATGAAGGGAATTAAAAAATTATAATTTTTGTTAGCGTTACCCCAACTGGCGTAGAAAAATTCACGCATTTGCGTTACCGTAACTGGCGTTGGAAATTCACGTATGCGCATTGTGTTCTGATTGTTGTGACTGATTGCGAACTTGATTTAAATTATTTTTTTGGTTAGTTGCATGCTTTTGTAATTAAATTGTATTTATGTTAGTTATATATTTTTTTGGATTTGCTTTTAGTCTTAAGTACATCGTTTTTTAAGTAGTTTTTCTAACATGTTTTCAACCGATTATTGTAAAGGATTCTTTTTATTTTCTTAGTGTTTGTTGAAAAATTCTTGAAATTGACAGAAAATTTGGTTGACAAATTCTTGAAATATTACATAAATTAAGAAAGATATTCTTTAGTGCTCATAAAGTTTAAGCGCTCAGTGACTGTTTTCAGTAATCATATTACAAAATAATATTTTGTTTCAGTAAAAAATATTATTATATTAATTGCAGATTAATCCTTTCCACTTTAAGTTAAATTATAAATTCTACTGGAGCTAACAGAAAATTAGAGGGATACATATTACGTTATGACTGCAGGCTTTTATAATATTATAAGTGAATTATATGACTATCAAAATTTGAAGTTTTAAAATATTTTGATGAAGAAGCTATTAAAGTAGGAATTGCATAAAATATTTTATTATTGAAATTTTAATGAACATTAAGATTGGCGAACCGGCTGGTCGCCAAAGGCGGCTAGTATTTAATGAAACAAGCAAACGATTTATTTCCCAAGTGATTATTTGTATCATTTTCGTTAATATTTTTTTTAATTTTATACGACAATAAAATTTGTTAAATCAAAGTGTTTAGAATAATTCACATCAGTATTTGTCCTTATTTTTGAATATTTAAGATAAATAAATTTTTATTAGAAGGAGCATATTTTTAGGAGATGAAAAGTCATTTTCAGTCAAACTGTATAAATTTCACGAAATAATTTCATTGTAAATAGTCAATCTGCATTTATCATTATGTTAAATTTTGGGTAAAATCTGCAACATTTTAAAATCCGTTAAGAACTATTTGAAATTCTAATAAAGAATGCTGAAAATTAAACAAGAAAAATTTATATTCCACAACATCTGGCAGACAATTTATGGCTAAAGTTTCTATAGAAAAAAATATATTTATTTTTACATTCTTAAATAAATGCATTTTTTTCCACTCACTGAAGTTATTATATCCTGTCTGTAATCTGTCCTACTTTCTTTCGATATTTGTTAGACTATTTTTCCAATGGCACCGTAAGAACAGCATTGATCTAACTAGGTCGTTTTGAGAACAAAAATAAAGAAAAATGTTTCGCCTTTGATCCATTTTTTAAAAAATAAGGTTAAATATTTCTAAAATTCTTTCAAATATGGTATAGAAGTTTAATTTTTAAACTGTAAATGACAAGGAAAATGGATCACCTCACGCACATGCTTTTGCCGCTTTCATAATGGAAAAAAAATCAAAACTTGTGCTTCCATAATTTCTTATGTCAACGCATAGATCATTAGTGGAATAATTTGTTTTATAATATTCGACAGTATTTGTCTGTATAAGGAACAGTAAGATGAATGCTTATTTTACCATAAAAGAGATACTCGTCTTTTCGAAAATACATGAAAAATAACTGTTGATCGATGGTTATTATATTGCGTTTTACTTCGTATAATAAATGTTAGAAAATTCTAAAACATATTTGCCAAAGTATCGATATGCATTTATCGATATTTCAGCAGAACAAGTATAATCTAAAAGAAAGGTTTAAGCATTACCTTTTGATATTTAATAGCGCATTGATTGTTTTAATACATCTCACGTTCAAACTCTTTTTAAAGATATTTTTATTAAAAAAATTAATCTTAATAAAAGAAAGGAATGATTAATTAATTTTATTTCATATGCAACCATAAAAGTTTATCAAAAATCATCTAATATACATGACAAATGACATCATATATTTTATTAATTATGATTTTCAAAAGCGACATAAAAACCAAAGATATGACTGATTATTTATCAAATAAGTTTTAAATTAGTATTTTTTAGAAACTTTAATGATATAATCTTCAGAATTATTGAAGAGATCTGTTTAACAGAGACACAAAAACACATATTGATTTATGTTAATTTATATATACTGCCAGTTATATTTGAAGAATACAAAATATGTAACATTGCATTCTTTATTCTTTTCCTGTTTTATAATATATCATTATCTCACATTATTCTGATTATTACTTTGCAGACATAACATCTACATTTAATTACGATAGACAAAACGGCCGAATGCAAAAATTGCTTATACGAGAGTTATAGGTAAAAAATTAAGGGAATTTTGGAATTTCTCGTTCCAGAGTTTGATACACACTGCTAGGGTTGAATGTAGTCGGCAACACTTCCAGGCAACGTGTCACTTTTATTCTCACTCTAGTCGCTGGATCGTGTGGAAGACCGTTAAATATGACAACTCCATTGTTGGTCTGCAGCAAGGAGAAAATAAGGGCAATGATTCGCTTTTTGATTGCGGAAAGTGTTGAAACTGCGGAAATTATTCACCGAATACCAATGCAATATGGTGAAGCTGTTTATCGAGAAGCAAAATCTACGAATGGATCGAACACTTGAAACAGGGAAGAACTACTTTATGTGACAACGAAAGATCTGGCATGCCACCCACGTCACCCACCAAGGACAATTTGAAACTCGAAATACTGTGATGTGTTGCAAACTAAATTGGAACCGTAATCAGATCCAAGTGTCGTATTATCTTCCAGCAAGATAATACTTAACCACATTCTGCTCAACGAATGTCTGAATCATTAAAAGAGTTGGGATTCGAACTGCTAAAACACCCGCCATATAGTTCAGATCTGGACCCAAGCATTTTTCATATTTGGGCCATTGAAGAAAGCGCTAAGGGGAAAAAAATTGCAACCGATGAAGAAGTCATTGATGTGACGCAAAACTGGTGACAGATACAATAGAAAAACTTTTTTCCGGGGAAACCAAAAAGCTTGTGAAACGTTGGGAAAAGTGTGTTGATGTCCAAGGTAATTATGCAGAAAGATAACGTATATTTCAATTTTCTACCATTAGAATAAAAACACCTTTTCTCAAATGCCCCTTTAGCCTTTGACTCTCCCTCTTATATTGTTACGCATCTGTAATATTATTACTTCTATGTGCAGGTAATTTTTTCTTAAGAAATTTTACAAATAATTTTAATGAATAATTAACTCGAAAAATTAAGCTTCTATTCAATGAATAATTGGTGATAAAAAAATGAAAGTTCAAGAAAATACAATTAGAAGAAAATTCAATCTCAATTAGATACTGAATTCCAACGATCCTTCTAGAATATTTGATGCTCTATCATAAAAACTTAAATAAGCAAGAGAAGCTAGAATTAGTGAGTGAAATAAGGGAATTTTGATTGTGATTTTGATAGAAACTGTTTATTGTGATGCTTTTTTAATTAGTGACAGTATCCTGCAAGTGGGTTGTTTATTTATGCAAGTTTACATTTTTTATGAATACTTCAGCTATGCTTTATTTTCTATTCATCGTGGTTTCTCGAGGAATAAAGGCTGTTTATTCGTTATCGAAATTATTGGACGTTTTGCACCCACCTGAAAAATTTCGTAATATTACTTGTTGCTTTTAACTTCCAAAACATCAAATAATTTCCCAATAGACCTTTTCAAAGGTCATTCGGAAATAAATTAGCCGCAATTCTAGTTGGTAAATCATTATTTTCAATTTTTGCCTCTCAAATTTTCTAAATAAATAAGATTGAAAGAAAACTTTTATTGGACAATTGCAGTAATTTTTTTGTAATAATTATGTGAAAACTGTATTGAGTATGTAAATTATAAGTATTAAGCAATAAACAGCTTTAAGTATTAGCTTTATTTTAATTGCATTATTTATTTATTTTTTATTTGTATTGTTAATATAAAAACATACTATTCTATTATATTGAAAATTTCAAGTGTCTATATAGCCATGGTCAACTCTATGTACGAATGTGAAAAATTGATTAAAATTAATCTTTTTTCTGCATTGTTTGGATGAAAATTCAGCAATCTATTAGAATATTAACTAAGAAATGAGCAATTTTTGAGAGCTTCTATAACCTGCGTTGAATTCTTTTTGACCTATTCATCACGTCAATCTAATTCAGTTTTTTTCATCTTAGGGAATTTTTCAAGGATCTCTTTTGTTATGATGATAATTAATATTGATATTTGAATTTCTTATAATTTATATCACATTTGCTTCCTGTAATGATAAAATAAATAATCAAACTTTTTAAAATGCCAAATAATTGCCACTTATTTCTTAGCAAGTTTACGTCTTCAAATTGATCGACTGAAGGCCTAAACTAGTTTCTATACGGAGTCACTTTCAAAACATTTTTCAGAAAAGAAAATGGTGAAACGGAAAAGATATTTTTAAAAGAATTCTTGTAAACTTTCACATAAAATATCAGGACTATTGATTCATAACAGTCATAAAGGAACGCAAGTATCGGAACTTATATCCGAAACAAAAGTGCAGTTTCGTTAAATTCGAAAACAATCATTTCAGATCCATTTACCGAAGAATTTTCCGTTGAACGGCACAGATCAAAACTCGAAAACATCAGGAAAGTTAGATCATTTGTTTGAAAGGTAAAAGTGGAGCAATCTGATAAATATTGAAAAGAAAAAAGATAAAAAAAGGATAAAGACAGATGAGATGTGACAAATGGTGATAACCATTTTATATATTTTCTTTCCAAGCATTAAATATACATTATCCTAAACAATGGAAGATTTTACAGATTGAATCATTGATGCATTCTTTATTTCAATTCGTAAATCCGTTGATTTTAACCTTTAATGAAAAAAAATTGTAACAAAAACCCTTTTGGAAAAGTTTCTCAACATTTTCTAAATGTTTTAAAACAAACATTAGAGGATCGACATTAGCTGTATAATAATGGATATCATTTGATTCGAAACTTTTCAAAAATTTTCTAAAAGCTTTTATTTAAATGTTATTTAAAATTTATATTGATTAATGTATAGTGTAATCTGCATTGTAACTGCAGTAATAACAAAACGTAAAGAGTACAGATCCGAGAAGTAGGTATTTCAAGCAGTTATGAGCAGGATTTCCATATTGTTCATCTAAATGTCCTCTGTATTTATGAAAAAGATAACAACAATTAAGGTTTACTCTCTTGCAGAAGGATTCAATAACATTCTATGTTTAAATTCTACTTCAAATACAATAAAATTTAGAAAAATGTTCACTCATTTGTCAAAACAAATCAGTTCATTCTGAATAATTTATTTTTGTCAAGATGATTTTAATGTAAGATATAATCCTATTTACAGAAAATTGAATCATATCGTTTTTCTATGTGTAACATGATAAAAAAAATATCTTTTTGAAAAGTGTTTAGCTAAAATATTAATTTTGTATATTATCAAAGTCTATTGTTTTTAATTTTCTATTATATTAAGTTACTTTTTTTCTACAAGGTTTGAATTGTTACATTGCAAGCATTTTTCAATTTTCACTAAATTTTTTAATCTTTAATCGAAGAAACAAATATCAGAAATATTTTTCAATAATATCGAAAAAAAGCATGTCTGATGTTTCCAAAGGATATCTAAACAGACAATCGTCAAAAGAGATTATAGTTATTAGATTATTGTAGCAAATTGTTAAATGGATATCCATAGAGTTCAATGAATTAACGAAGCCACCCTAGGACAATCACGTTTATGTCGATTTCCATTTCTTGATTTACCCAGAGTTACTTCAGAAGATGAAAAACAAAGTTATTCCTGGGGATAATTGGCATGCTTAAATAAATGCATGCGTCTCACAAATGCTGATTCGAAATTCAATCCATGTAAAATGGCCATTGCAGAAAAGACGAGCAATAGAGATAAGTGGATGAAAGGATACATACAATTGAGGAAATTCTGGAATTAATCATCTTTTTTTTGTGATAAATGGACAAAGTATAAATGCCAAAAACCTTTTCTTGTAACATTTATTTCGATATTATAATTTATGAAATAGAGGAGGAAATTGTATTTTTTTTATTTTATCTAGAATTCGCTGATTTGGAGGAATCCTTTGATTTATCTAAAATACCATAATTATTTCTAATTAAATCTTTCTTATAATTACATTTAAACAATATAGTATGTTCAGAATTGTTTTTTCGTTGGAATCTTTATGCATAAACTAGAGTTTTAATTCTAGACTAGATGAAATTTGAAATTTCTTTTTAAAATTAGGATATTTAACCCTTAACTGGGGAGTGTGGTCTGTCAGACCGTTAAAAATGAACTCTCGGGCACTCCTATTTTACTTTTAGCTCAATCGAATGGATTGACCCTGTAGCTTCATGTGCCGTGACTTTCACTGCACGTGCACTTTTTCAGCGGGTTTCAGCGGATGCTTTTTTAAATATTTCAACTATTTTTTTAGCGCGACGTCTGTGAGGCCGCACCTAATGTTTAGTGTTCCAGTTTTATACAAGGCTTAGAAGATGGCTATAAAACTTGGTGCGCAGAACATCATCCAACCTACTGATTCTCTTTATAAAGCAGAGCTCCAGAGAGTTTTAAATGAAGTAGAAAATGATTTTTGTGATGAGGATAGTTGCACAGAAAGTTTCTTCGTTGAAAGTTCTCATTCGGCTGATTTCTGATGTGTATGTACAAATATATTTAATTTTTCTAGTGATAATGTATTTTGAAAAATTTCTAAAATATATTAACATACCAAGAGAAATATCTACAGAATTTATAGGCTGATTTTTATAATTGTACTTAACCTGTATGTTTAAAATGCCTTCCTAAACCGATGATGTCAATTAAAAAAATGATCAAATTTACCCCTTGTCAATTTTTTTTTCATATAATTGTTGAATAGTTCCTAATGTTGTTTTCTGTATACCTTTGTATACTGGAAAAATAAATATGATTTAAGAAAATAATAAATAATATATTTTTTCAAGAATATTATTTGTTGTCCCATGTAATTTGAAAAGAAAATGTATGTTCCAACGCGATTACTTTTTACAATGATTTTGAAAAATTTTTTAAAAATATTTATATATTAAGAAAAATATCTGCAAAATATATTGACAGATTTTCATTCAAATACTTTTATTAGAAAACTTATTTTGAGTGTAAAGAAAATGCGGTCTTCTAGACCGCAACTCCCCAGTTAAGTTCTAAATTTTCACCTCCCCAGTTAAAGGTTAAAGAAGTTTGAGAAAAATAACGTTTCCATCTGTGTTAGTCATTTGAATATAAAACCTGTATAAGTCTTTTAACAATCGCGAGTCAAATATTATTGTATCATTAACAATCAAAACATTATGCCTATACACTAAGATATAATAGAGAAGAAAATAAAATTAACTTAAGGATACTCAGTAACCTCTGAGATATGGGAATCACTTGTGCGATAGTTCATCTAGGTTTCCTATAAAAGTAAATAACTTTATTAATTCCTTTACTGTAACTTTCTGTATTGATATTACTTGATTTCGAAAAAAATTCACTGGAAGTGTACTCTTTACAATTATCTCTTTTATATACATATGAAAATACAAACTGAATGAGTTGTTAATGGTAGGTTTAAACTAACATTTGGTATAAATCTAGATTTCTAATACAAGTAAATATGAGACATTTTTAATTATATAGCTGAATGCGTTATAAGATTTGTGTCTTCGTATACTTAAAAACAGGCATACTTGTCTTCTACAGATTTCAGCAGTAATGCTACATATATCTATAGTTTGAATGTTCAGGCCACACACAAAAATGTTTGCAAAGGTTTACAATTTTCTCGCATATGTTCACATTATTGTACATTTTGATTTGATCTTCATTGTTTACTGAAAAAATTAAAGCACGCAGTTTGGATTTTTTTCTGGTTAAAAGAATGGCTTAAAAACTTTCGCTGGGATTCATTATTTTCTTCCAATATATCAATTTCATTGATCTACGAGTTTTGTTTTTGAGGTATTTTCACATATGAACATGATTCGGTAGCAAAATAAACGGAAATCTTAGTCTAAAATTTGATATAAATCTAGATTTCTAACACACACACACACACACAAAAAAAAAAATGTCGTTTTTCAGCTATATAGCTGAATGTATATCTCGATCATCGTCTTCATATACATAAGAATAGACTTACTTCTGTTTTACAGATTCCATTAGAAATATTATACACATTTACAATTTCAATGCACATGCGAAAATTTATTTATTTGACTTTTAGAATTTCGAATTAATGACTTTTGTTGAGAAACCGGCAGAAGACAATTTTTGGAAAAATGATTTCTTTAAAAACAGAACGATTTAAAATGAGAAGATTCATTAACATCTAATAGCAGTCTAATTTTTCGAAGATTATAATGGCTTATCTTTATTTATAAATCTTCCCTCTGAATTAATAGCAACACTTGAAAATACTTAGTTTATTTTATTTATGCTGAAAAATATTTTCTTAAATGAAAACTGTTTTGAAATTAATTCTCCTTAGCAATGATCAAAAAGTTAAATACTTTGTTCATATAGTTGATGGAGACTGAAATTTTACGATGAAAATTGTCACCGCCTTATTCTGTTTTTTAAACATATTTAAGTTGCACCCCACAATGTTTAACTATATTCTGTACCATTTCTTAATCTCTTTCAATAAAGATAAAAAAAAGGATTTTTTTCGGTTTTAAAAAACTGTTTCAGACAGCTTGTGATTTTCTGAGAAACAACAAAATAGTGAACGATTTTAATACAACATATTTTCTTATTTTAATTAAATTGAATACGCAGATTATAGCAAAATTTTATGTATTGTAACACTGTGATTCAAAAAAGTGGCTTGAGGAAAAAGTGGCCACATGTGCAAATTCGATGACATCAAAAATTTCTTCAACTGGTAAATAATATTTGATGGGCTCATTTGAAGAAATCAACTTTTTTATTTCACTGATTTCAAGAATGTCAGATTTTGCTTCTTCAACCTCGGATAAAAGAGTTTTGTATTCATCACGTGTAATCACATTCAAATTATTGTTTTTTCTGTAACAATTGTAATTTTCCAAGAAATCTATTTTTCTACTTTTTAGCGCAAAAAACATTAACAATTTCTTCATTCATAGTAAATAAATCAACTAGCACAAGCACGTTCCAACAAGAATAAAATTGGACAACTTCCCTTTGTTTTGAAAGTTTCACGAACAAGAAATCTAGATTCGTACGGTTTTAACTCGACAAAACCGTAAATAACTAGAGAAAATCCGTATAATATATATATATATATATATATATATATATATATATATATATATATATATATATATATATATATATATATATATATATATATATATATATATATATATATATATGATCCCTACAGAAAAAAAATATGTTCAAATTCAATAAATTTACGAATCTAAATGATTAAAATCTTTTGGTTTTCGCGATCTGTATTTGATGAATAATTTGAATTGTTTTATTCTTTTGCATGAATTGATTAAAGTTCAGTATTTTAGTATTTTATTGCTAAGACTGTTCATTATGGAGTTGGCTTTAGTGAAAAGAAAATTTTTTTGTTTTACATTTATTTGATCATTTTGAATAAAATTTCTGAATTATTTTTCACGAGTTTACAGTCTCTGACATTTATGTTATTTTTGTTAAGGTATTAGAGAAAATGCAAATATTTGTATAACGTTTTTCATTGTAAGTTGTTTTTTTCCATTAATTCAATTCAAATATAAAGAGTATGGAATGTAATACCAATCAGGAATTCCCCTAGCACTAATCCAATACCTACGCATTTTGAGAACACACAATGTGTATTAAATAAATAAACAAGAGAAAAATCTGTTACTTATATTTAGTTTTTTTTTGTTTGTTTGTTTGCATTTCAATTTTCATTCAATGAACGACAACACCATTCAAGTATTCTTCACTGGTACGATTACTGAAAGAATATTTTTTATCAGATTTCATTTCAAAGAACAACAACAAAAAACAAAAACAAAAAAAAAAACTAGAAAGGCACAAATAATTTGCTACGATAGAAAAATAAATTTCCTTTTTAGAAATTTTAAAGCTGTATCTCTGTCTCTCATATAGAAATTAATGCCATCTACTTCTTAAAGCATTCGATTATTTATTCATAAAAATGCCATTCGGAGATTCAATTCATGTGAATTTAAAAAAAAACATCAGTAAATTGAAACTAATATTTTGTTTATTTAACTAAAAAAAATGTTTCAAGGCAAATAATAAATCACGTACCATACAACACTTGATGTTTAAATTTTTTCTATTAGCCCTGTTTAAATAGTAAATCTTATAATTTAAAACCTTCTATTTGTGTAATCTATTTTGAAATTATTTTTGGTTTTCTTAAATCCTGAAAAATCTTTCACGAAGTTATTTTAAATGCAATTTGTTCTTAAAGTAAACATTAGGGGGTAATCAAAAATCGGATCGCTACTGGGAAATATTGCAGTTATTTTATGATTCAGGTGACAAAGATGCCGAAGATGTGCAACATATATAAAAATTCCTTTTGAATGATTCTGGACTTCAATTTCATGAAAATATATGCATTCTTTCATTCAGAGTTTATTGTTGATTTTTCCAGAAATACATTTTTTTCTGCAAAAATTTTTCAGCTGATTACAACTTTATATATTCCAATCTATTTCTGAACTAGTCGTGTTTCTTAATGAAAAATGGAGATATAGCATATTTTATAATTTATTTATTTCATTCCTAAATTTGAAAAGATATTCAAAGAATAGAGAAAAATATTTATTTGGAATTCCTTTCATACAGTTAAATTAAATTTGAAAGTTCATATTATGCATTAAATTCCGTGTATTCAAAGATTTATATTAATATAAGAAATGTACTGAATGCAGTCCATTTACAAAAGAATTTAAATTTATTTATTGATTTACTATTTTGATTTCAAATATAGAATACTACTGAAATATTCTTAAAATTTTAGTGAATAAGCCTATATAAAGGATTGAAATACAAATTAAAAAACATACCGTTCTTTTTCAAACTCTTTATGAAGATAACAGATAATGCATTGAAAATCTCATTCATTTGACTTTTTGTTCAAAAATTATTTTACCCTTTTAACTAAAGTAAAAAGATTTTTTTTCCAAATTTTATTTAACATAAAAACCACATACTGACCAAGAATCAACTATTTTTTTAAGAGGATGCAGTAAATCATTAATAAATCTCTGATGATGTATACCATTAATTAAATGCATTGTGTATTATCGTAGTATGTTAAGAAATAGTCTATGTTGTATATTTAAGAACATCGCGTGGAAGCAAAATACAATTTCCTTCATTCAGATGAAGGAAAAAAAACTAAAACTTTATGTTTCAATCATATATTGCTAACTATAAAGCGATTCAAATCTATCAAAGTTCTCGAATTAGATTGAAACTAGATATTATCACCTTTTATACATGCAAATATTATTATTTTTTTTATACCTATCCCAATTGCTCAAAAATGACTTTAATTTTTCTAACAAAGAAAAATTGCAAACTTTTTTCTAATTATATAATAGAATAAAATAAATCAAAGGTAAATGAAAGAAGTTAATACACTGGTGGACAAAATTAAGAGATGGAAGACATTTTCCCAAATATCTCAAAAAATACTGAATATAAATCAATGAAATTTGGTATGAATATAGCTTATACCATGATAATAAAGTATGCAAAACAAAAATGAAAGTGCCATTCATTGGAAAGACCTATTGTTAATAAATCCAATGTAGTCTGAACTTAAGGATAAAATATGACAATAAAAGTGAGGCTTGTACAGTGTGTGTTGCCTCTAGTATGGTGTATGGTCACCCCTGACAGACAGACAGCATGCACAACGAGTATGCATGCTGTTAATAAGGGAGTTAAGGAGGGGTTGTGGAAGACCCTCCCATTCTTCCACCAGAGCAATTTTTAACTCTAGAATGGTTCTGGGGGAAGGTTGGCGCATCGCAATAGCTCTCCCAAGAGCATCCCAAGCATGTTCAATAGGATTCAGGTCAGGGGATTTGGCTGGCAAATCCATTCGTTGAATGTCCTCGCTTTCCAGATACTCATCAACCATGAGAGCCCTATGTGGTCGCGCATTGTCGTCCATAAAAATGAACTCAGGGCCAACAGCGCCCCTGAAAAGACGCACATAGGGCTCTAGAGCCTCCTGCCTGTACCTCTGGGCATTCACGGAACCATTGTCAAACACATGGAGCTGTGTGCGGGTATCTTGCATGATCCCTGCCCAAACCATGAGTCCTCCACCAGCATAATGGTCCCTTTCGATAGTGTTGCTGGGATGGTATCGGGTTCCAGGTTCCCTCCATATCAATAACTGTGCAGAATCAGGTTGTAGACTGAATCTGGACTCATCGGTGAAGAGAACAGTAGCCCATTGAAGCTGTGTCCAATTCTGATGTTGTCTGCACCATTCTGCACGCGCTCTTTTGTGGGAATGAGTGAGTGGGATGCAAATAGCTGACTTCCTGGCATACAGCCCTCTTTTGTGGAGTCTTCTGGAAACTGTCTTACTCGAAATTGATGTTCCTGTAGTAGCCGCGAGGTCCCTAGACAATTGAGTGGCTGTAGCGTCCTCTGGCGCTTAGCTGAAACGAACAAATACCGGTCGTCATTGGCCGTTGTAGCCCTCGGGCGACCTTGTCCTGGTCGTCTGCATACTGTCCCACTAGTTTTAAATTGACTCCACAAATTGGAAATGACGCTTGGTGTTATATCCAATTCCCTAGCAACCTGAGCTTGGGACTGGCCTGCCTCAAGTATACCCACAATTCACCCCCTCATACCGTCGTCTAAACGATGATGTTCACTCATTTCACCTAAAAACCAGCAAGAAACAACACGATTATTCAAAAAATGCACAAAAATCTGCAACTGTGTTGAAGAGTGGAATGAGATGAACAGCTCGATGCGGACTTTTATACCTCCTGCTGGCTTAGCAACGCCCACAAGAATACGTAAACTTATCTCAGGGCCAATAGCGCTACAGTGACCATATATGGCAATCAACTGTCCAGGTTTTGTGCGGTATTTTTAGAGAAATGTGCGAAAATGCTTTCCATCTCTTAATTTTGTCCACCAGTGTAGATAAATGAATAGCATGCTTCAAGATGTTAGTAAAAAAATAGTTGAATCAAACAAAATAAAAAACATTGATCCATTACATGAAAAAAAAATTATGTAAATATTGCATTTTATTCGACTTGTGATTGGTAGATAGCGAGTCATCTGACTGATTGACGAGATTTGAAGTTTTGCTTTGCCATTATTCTTCGAAATACTGAATGAATATTTTTATTATACCGTAATAAATATTTATATTGCGCTTGACAGTGATATAAGGAAAAGTAAAGTTTTAATTAACATCAAATTAATAGCAAATGAGTTTAATATTTATTAATTTTACTTTTATATAAATCCTTTGTGGCAACACTGATACTTATTTTTCCATTTTTTAAAACCTGTTTTAAGTAACAGAAATGTATCGACTCGGTTAGCAATCGTCTGAAGACCTATGCAATATACGTGTTAACTCTGTGTTGATTTTTTTAAAGAATAATGGGACATCCATTGATATCAGATGAAGAAAAAAATGCAAAGAAAGATTTGATGGTTTTAAGAAATATTTTATTTAATTTGCTTAATTTTTTAATTCTTCTTTCCTGCCTTAAAAAAATAAAATTATGAAGTGGTTTCTTTTTTTTTTTAATTAGGAATTGGACTTTTTTATTCATGACGTTTTAAAAGCCGTTTGTTTCCATTTACTTTTGTTGTCTGAAGTGAGAAATCAATCCCTCAGGAAAACCCCACTGATTCCAAGATAACATCGAGTTTCAAGAAGACCCATAGTGGTAGAATGAAAAAAAAAAAATGAAATTAACATAATTCAGGCCATTTTTCACAGATAAATTTTGCAAGAAACATTCAATATATTTTAATAGTTAGACTGCAGGGTCCACAGTGCCACATTTGGAACGCAGTTGTTTCTTAGGCAGTAGAAGTTTATTAATAAAGAAATTTTAAGATTTTGATCAATTAAAATAAATCAAGATTTTTCGTTGCTAATGCCGAATTTTTTTATAAATTTTGAATCAATTAAAAATTCAGTTATCTGTTTTATCAATTCTATGTATTTATTTTAATAAATTTCCAAAATTAGTTTAAAATACTATTATTTATTTTGCATAGCTTCATAGAAATAAATATCAAATTTTTAACAATGAATGTGAACATATTGTTACGAATCTGTAATGCTGCTTCCCAGCATAGTTGGTTCTATCCTCGGAAAGAATGTTTTACAGTCATCTGTATTGGACGCAGTCTGGGTGTCGCGTCGGAGGTCTCGGAGCTTGGCGACAAACTTGGCGACCATTTGGCGACTTGGCGACTTTGGCGCCAAAATAGATTATACCCGAAACATTGAGAATTTTCCCGATCCGTCCAGTAGATACTCCTCGAACGTTCCTGATTGGTTGAGAGACTTCTAGCCCCGCCTCCTGAGACCTATAAAAGGAGGCAGCCGCAGCTGCCAGAGTAGTCGTAGTCGGAAGCGACAGAGAAGAGTAGTCGGGACTGACGCTAAAGAACTGGCCTTCCAGAGATTAGCGAAGCAGTGACGGAGTTAAGTTAGTGCTGAATTAAGCTGAGCGCTACTGTCTGCAGTAGAGTCTGTTGTCTGCACGTCTCGGCTGAAGATAATTGTGTGCTGAATATATTTGTCGTCTTTGTGCTGTCCTGCGTGTATTCGTGTAAATAAAAGTCGTTGTTTTTTTTTTCCTATTGCCGCCTGCTGATTAGCGTTCTCCACTATCCAAACTATCCATAACTTCCACTATCAAAACAAACCCCAGGAAATTTTGTAACAATATTTATACCATTAGTACAACGAAATTAAAATAAACAGTTGATTTTTGAATTTACTACTATTGTTTTAGTAATAATTTTTAAGCCAAAATGTTTCTAAATTGATATTAGATTAGATTCATTGGAATTCCGCGAATTAAGAATTGCTATGTTCAAATTATATCTGTTAAAGAAACACTCCGGTAAAGATAAAACAGTCGATTAAAGCTAAATTATTATCATTCCGTGGAGTTTAAGATTAGCTGTTGAATTTTTTTTCCTTTCTTATCGATTAAAATGCAGTACATAGCATGAATAATTCCCATCTATTTTAGTTTTTTGTTTTTTATCACTAATACAATTATTCTGCAAAAGTCAAAATAATATTTCTTGTGAATTTTTATACAGATTTCAATACTTTTAAAATTTAAAATTTTATCTTTGATGCCTGAGATAATGAATTTTTCATTCTCAAATTTCGAAAAAAAAATTAAAAAATGAGATCAATAATTAAAAAATGTCATTCCTTTACGTGTAGAAAACTCGCCAATCCAAATTCCAATCAATATAAGCACACATTGTTCATATATTACAAATATCTAAGGCAATTTCGACTCCGAATTGTGTAATAAGTATACCATGTTTTAATAGATTTTCTAAAAAAACTATAACATATAATATCTGAGAGTTTTATTGGACATATAAGGTACGTATTCAGATTCAAATGCAACTTTTAACTGGAATATACAAATATAATTTAACATCACACATTTTTTTATTAATTTCTGAACAATTTTTCTTCTATTAAACTTATACATAAAATAAATTTACAGAGGATTTAACATTTTTAAAACAAGTAATTTTACTTTAAAATAATATTTTAATTACTTAAAAATGGCATTTAACCTATATTTTGATTTTCTATTGTATTCAACCAAACTCCCTTTACAGGACTCGGGATTAGATATAACATATAGTGAATATAGAATAAGTCCTTTTATCCCTTGCTGTTCTTATCTCTTATTTATAAACAATCCTTGAAAGTTTGGAGGTATTAAGTACAGTCTTTCAGGAATTCCGAGAATTCTTTAACAAAAGACAGACAATGCGATCAAAAAGACCCACGCATATGTTTGCAGAATAAATGCTAACAATTGTTGGTAAAAGCATTTGTCAGTAAAAACTAAATGTAACAATTGCTACAATTATTTTTAATGTGATTTCATGACAAAGCCATAAATGATAGAAAATGTTATTCTATAGTTTTCTAGGTCACTATGCAATGAAGTTATTAAGTCTCACTTAAATGTTATTTCCCAGACTGAGTCTATAAAGGCAAAGTCAGCACAACAGGTCTTAAGATCGTGTCAAAGAAATTATTTTTGCGTGGGAAGTGATGGACGATTGCCAACGGGAAGAGTAAGAACCAAGTAAAATAATGTCCCCCGTTGTATTTCTTTGTTATCGGACTTTACACAGATTTCTCAGAATTGTCTGGGAATTTTCCAAGAGCTTCGAACCTCAACTACTCAAGAGGTTTGGTCATAATTCGAATTAAGGTTATTCTGAGTAAATTCGTCTGCCTTATTTCTCTTCATTGTCGTCGAATAAACAGAATCCTTTCCACGGTAATATACAATTTTTTTCTCTCCATTTGATTCCTCTATTTTTCAAATCGTCAGGATATATTCAGCCTTTATTCTTAAAAATCAGTTTTCAATGTTATCATAAATATTCAAAGCACAAGAATTAACTAAATTTATCTTCAAACAAACAAAAAAAAAAAATTTAATGTTGCTGATAATTATTGTTTAATCGCTCAGTCCTGGATTTTTAAAGGATTTCTTTTTATTTTAACATTTCAATTGTTTATTTTATTGTAATCTATTACAAAATTTAAATTAATTGAATAATGTATTTAAGTTGTCTCTGAATGCTTTAAATTATCACAATTAATACTTATACTTTTTTAGTACCCTGAAGACTTCTAAAAACTAAAACTATTAAAATTGAGAAAAATACCAAGAAATCTGAGAGATATTTTTATAAGATTATAAGAAAAAGTAATATTTAAAGAAATAAATATATTTTAGGTATTTTACTATAAAAATTAAAGATTTTTAAAAAAAATGTGAAAGGAATGATAGCAGCGTCAAAAAGGCACTTCCAGAAAAGGGTTAAAAATTATTTTTCAACATTTTGATTTGATAAATTCTGATAATTTTCAAGGCATACATCGTGTCGGTGTTGGGCATTCTCTAGATAAGTTTCTAATAAAACTTGGATATTTTTAATGCAGACATAGTTAATTTACAAATTTTAACATATTTATGTATTTAGAATGTCACATAGGGCCGTGGTGGCCTCGTGGTAAGGTCTCGGCTTCGGAACCGGAGGGTTTCAGGTTCGTGCCCCGATTTCACCAAAGAACTGTCGTGTAAGGGGGTCTGTTGCACGTTAAATTCGTCATGACCAGACGTCCTCCCGCTGGTGTGGCATACTGTGGAGAAGGGGTGCCAGCTCTGGGGCCGTCATCGTCATCTGATAGAGCTTCAAAATTGCTAGGTCCGTCCCAAAACAGTCCTAGTGTTGCTTTAAACGTGACGTTAATGTAACTAAATTAAACAAAAAATGTCATATCATCTCTGCAATTCTCGCTATCTGCTAAATGCTTATGTTAAGCGAAATAGTTCCCTTAAGTAAATGAATGGAACTAATATTTCAAAGAATTGCTTTGAGATACCTATATAGGTATTGATCGTATAAATTATGTGATATAAATATCATTACGCATAAAATGCCAAATTGATATACAGAAGTTAAGCCAATTTTAGATAAACGGATCAAGCATTATCATCTTATACTATGTTTCGATCTAGATGTTACAAACATTTAAATTATGTATATGTATGGTAGGTAATAAGGGATAGTAAGGAACCAATCACCCAGCCCTAATATTTATTTGATTTAATTAGTTTTGTTACAAAATAAAGTTTCTAACCAGCTGATAAGTTCAAAGGTCACCCACTGTCCTTCACCCTTCATTTTTTTAGAGAAATGGAAAAACACTACTTTAGCGTGTTTTGGAAAAGAATGAATTAGTTTGTCAGCCTAAACCACAGACTGTTATCAAAAATTTTAATTTCATATACATGATCACTACCTTAGATATGTTATCGATAGTCGTCTGACCTTCTTCACCTTCCAACTCAACGGACTCAACCACAGTTCCCGCCAATGATGCTGTTGCGGCGGTCCGGTCATTCAGTTTTATGGTTTAAATCCGTGTGCCTTCGTGGCGGGTCGGAGAGTTAGATGGTTGACTTCTTCACCTTCCACTTTCGACATATATTGTAAATGATAAAATCGAAAAACATTACTTCAAATTCTTTATGTGGAAAACCGTCAACAAAGTTCCCCGGTTACAACTATTGGACTGATTTCGAAGTTTTTTTATTTCATATAAAAGACCATGACTGGTAGTTACGTAATCGATGTTCTCCAATCCCCATCATACATTTTTGAAAGAAATCTCTAAAAAGTTATATTTTTTATATAATATCCATGTTGGAAACTGAAAAAAAATTCTGCATTACATTGAAAATTTTTAATTTTATACGAAAACTCATGATCCTAGATGCATCATCAAGTGTAATCTGCTATGCATCTTACTCCTTCTTTGTTAGAAAAAAAATGCATATAATAGAAAATAACACGATGACACGTAGTCATGTAGAATATTTACGTTATGTTGATTATCATCATCGAATATTTAAAAAAAATCATGTGTTTTGTTAAATGCTATAGAAACTCTTCGTACTGAAAATTTCTTGCTTGATATTAGTTAGAAACGGTTGCCATTTGCTTAGACATTTTCTGAATCAAACTGTATCTATAATAAATAGAGATAAATTAAAAGCTACTACTTATGTACTATTCAAGAGTATATCTTAAAATCAACAATGAAATTTATTATTTAATACCATTTCAATTATTTAATGACATTTTCAATGCAGAAATCCATAAATTTGAAATAAAACAGTGATAGAATAAATCACTCAAATGAAATCTCTGAAAATTAAACAATTATTTTACTATGTCATAGTGCTTATATCTGTACAAATACTTGTATAACTCTCCTACTACAAAACAATGATATGCTATTTAAATCTATGTATTTGGAAATATAGTTTATAAACAAAATTATAAAAATGCCAACAATATTGCATTTGTCTTCAAAAAAACTCAGAAAAAATGGTAAGATATAAACGTATTTTACAGTGAATTTAGAAAAAACAAGATGAAATATTATTTTTGTAAAACGTAGAATAATCATTATTATTTAAGTGTCTTTTACATAAATTTCCATTATTTTAAAGTAAAGAAACAATTTTTCATTTAGTAGCTTTTTATACCTAATAATATAAAAGTGATGCCTCCTTTCATGATAATGGAATCATTTTGTAAATTATTGTTAGTTATATTCTTCAGTTTAAATAATTATTTAAGGCTTTATGTACAATTCATTGACATAGAGATTTGTACAATTTTGCGCAAATTTTTTACTATATCGACAATATATGGAATTTTACAGGATTTTTTAAATTTATTTTCAATTCCATTTTAAATTTCAAGTAATGTTAAATAACTTATTTTTATTCCTGAAAAGTGTGCAATCATAGAAAGATATTTCATTTTAAGTATCTATATATAATCATTCATTGAATAAGTTTTGATTATTTTAAAATACATGCCGATAAAGGTATTTTCCTTATTCCAGGTTATTCATGTACTAAGGAGAATCTGAACCAACAGATGGCGCCTTGACACAGAGAATTGTTACGGTTCACGAAAATGCTGTCAATTTTGGATTTATTTAATATTCGATATTAAAGAAAAGGTATGTCGTTTGAAAATTTCGAATTTATTTAACTTTCAAAGTCTAATTAAGCATATGTATGTATACATGTGTGTCTGTGTGTGTGTGTGTGTATTAGAGAAAGCATAATAATTTAAAAATCAAAATACTGATTATCAAATCAAAATATAAATAAATGTTTATTTAAATTTATTTATTTTCCTATCTGTAATAATATGATAACTTTTTTATACTTCTTTAATTGCCAAAAATTCTCAGAATCTGGGGAATACTCTAAGAAGTTTCCCCATTTGAGTTTCTGAGGAACACTCTAAGAAGAAATTAAAATTTTGCTATGCTTTTTAGAGACCAACAATTAAATAATTCTTTTTTTTCCCAAAATTATAAACGGCATTGAAGGCATTATTGATGGAATTAGAATTTTTTTAATACTTCTGTGATAAAAAAAGAAGATGCCAGCCCGTTATTGAACTTATGATTCTAAAACAGTAATGAGAATTATCAGTAAAAATTAGTTGGATCACTTGAGAACAAACCTCATTAACGTCCCGTAAGAATTCTTTTTTTAATAAATATCGTTATTTTCCTCTCTATGATAAGCATTTCAAAAGGAATGGATGGCAAAACTTTTCAAACTAAAGAATAAGAGTGTCCAGTTATATAGAAAAAAGTTATTTTTGCAATACTGAATAAGATAGCAAAACCAAAGCAAAATTACTGCCAGTGGTTCTTGCCACTGAATTTAAGCGAATAAACTAAAATGGTTGTGTAAATTAAGTACAATTCACAAATTTTAAATTATATACATTTTCTCCTTCATGTAATACATATACATTTTAATTAATACATTTGTATAATTTGCTTACGATCGATTTCTGCATATGGCAGAACATTCGAGATCTGCTACGTAGTTAGAATAAATGATGGCCAAATTAGATTAATATTTTATAATTTGAAATATAATTAATTAAATTTGCTTTATGATTGGAAACGCTATTGCTGCCGTTCAAGCAACATTCGGCCATCTAGCTAGAATTTTGAGAAAAACTTTTTTTTTGGTGAAAATGATTGTATATCTGAGTTGTTCCTTTGTCCATGAGAAAAATATTCTTCGCTTAAGTCGATTCCAGCAGTATGAAACGTTTGTCCTTAGACTTTATTTATTGTCATGGCGAAACAAAGCCTAACTGGGAACTGAACACGTTTAAAGGAAAACGGTAAATCTATTGGAATGAAAAAAATTCTTTGATGTTAAAACTGATTCTCCTGTACCAGAGCCAGTTAAAAGTACTGGCTCAACGAAAAACTTTGATATACTATCATTTTCGCCAAAAAAAAAAAAATAGTTTATAGGCAAATTTTATCGAAGTGGTTGAATGTGGCGCGAACAGCAGCAATGGCAGCAATAACAGTAGTAAAAAAAAATGTTCGCCATGTAAACTCAAACAAAGAGCCACCGAAAAATTGCCAATCTCGAAAGGCGCAAAATGACTGTATATCAAAGTTTTGCCTGGACAACTTCATGTGATACTTTCAAGAGTTACATCCAAACAAAATATTTTTGTCTTCTTCACCTTCTTCTGCTTGCGTACAGCCAACCACCCCGCCACCACTGAACGTAGCAGTATCGACAGGATTTTGTCTTAGCACCGGGAGGAAAAAACAGCCAATATAGTTTACAAAGAAATATTATGAAGCAAGTTGAATTTTATTTTCATATCAGATTATACAGAGTTGATAAACAAGTGTGGAACATTGTGTACAATGACTTATTTGTATATTTTAAATTTAAAAGCGGCTTTTCTACTCTATATTTTTAATGAATTATTTTGTATATGAACATAACTTATTTTTACCTTTTTAATAGTCCAAGTATTTCTGAATGTGTGCTATAAAAAATTGTTTTGTAAATATTTGTGATGATTTCTAAATATATATTTTTATGTTTGTTTGATGTTGCTTAACATGCCCATGTCATATCGGGTGGAGGCTAGACTTATGTCCGGTTTACACTCTGCCAGTTGGCAGCGCATGCGCAGAAAAGGACTGCTTTATGTTTGCCATAATTTCATAAGATAGATTCAGGCATTCTGTGCTTGGCTATAAATTGCAGTTTTCGCAATTTTTAGCCCCCTGAATTTTTCTTTTTCACTGCGCATCGTATTAAAATGAGGGATAATTACACAAAGAAACATGGTAAAATAAAAAAAAAGGTCAACATAACTCAATTCGGGGAACTATAGAAAAAAAGATGCAAATAAAATGAAAACACACACACACAATAATTAATCTTTAATATTAATGGCGTGTGTTTGGGCAAATTTTATATCCTGTTTTATCTGAGTATTTTTTTCTAATCAAATGGTCCTACGATTTACTATTTCCCGTTGTTTCGCATTTACATTATTAATCTTTAGTCACTGGAGAAGTAGGAAAAAAAAGTAATAATGCATTTTATATAAAATATATTCCATTATGGAATTGAAATATATTTAACTTGTATTTAATATATGCAGACAATATTAAGAATATTTAACAAAACAATTTTCAAATATTTATCTAAGCAATTGGTCCTCGCGATTTACCATCTTCTGCCACTGACACCACGTTTACACTATTATTCCTTTGGTCGCTGGAGGCAAAGTAATAATGCATATCATGTAAAATATATTCCATTACGGTAGTTGACATATATTTAGCATGTATTTATTATATGCAAACAATTTTAATGTTACTTAGCAGACCAATTTTCAAATTTTAAAAATTATATTTCCCTAAATAAAAGAACGTTTCAGATCAAATCGCATAACAAGTTATTTTTGAAGCTATAAGTTATAATTTATTGTCATAATTTTTCTGGAATCATAAAATATTTTTTGGAGTTACAGTATCTTTGTTTAAATTTGAACTCACGGAAAGTTTCTGAAAGATGAAACAACTTCGTATTGCCTTCTTAGTGTCTAAAATCTTTTTATGATTAATTATCAATATTTGCAGTTCCGTATACTTTATTTAAAATGAATTTTAATTTCTGGAACTCGATAAAAATTATTGATACAGTTGGTGTTTCTTTTAAATAGTGATCTTGCTTCCTGTTAATGATATCATGCGGGTTTCGACTTCATTTTTGGTATAGTATATATTTGGTCAGATGTCATAAAGTGATAAAATGTCAGTAGATTTATGTTAGTTTTCAAAAGTTTTATTTTTCATGCGGTACAGCTATTTACCCAGCTGTTCGATCAAATCCAAAATAAACTTTAATTTTAATTAAACGTTTACTTTCTGTATAATTATATGCTGATGTATTAAAACTGTTCAGAAATTTTCTGAAATTCCCTAAAATTAACCGGTAATTATATCTGTCGATGAACTTTCTACGATTTTTCAACCTTTAATTATCAGTGGCAAGAGTTTCCCTTAGAAGGACCGCTTGTAAGTATTTTTTTATCGCTCATTTTATATATCAGTTGTTAAAGCAGCAAATTCTGATGTTTTCCTATTTACAACCTCAACTTACCATAAAAAAATCCATATGAACTTTATTTGGGAATGCCACTGTCTTTTCCCCTGTAAATTGTTAAGGAAAGAAAGTAACAAATGATTTAAACTTTTCGAGAATTGAAAATTGAATTGATTTGAACATATTCCATTGATCATTTAGTCTTGAAATGATTAAAAAAAAGTAATCAATGGATGTTTGCATATATTTTCCAACATTTGAAACGATTCCCTCGAAAGAAAAAATGATGAATAAAAAGTGGCGATTCAAGGGCAATTAGATGTTATGATTAATTGAGCAAATATCTGAAATATAATTCCGTAATAATAGTTTTTCAAATATTCATTTTAAGATATAAATAGTTACGATGTCTTTGCTACTAAATTCTTCCTAAAGCGGAAACATTTACCGATATTCACAATTTCCGTTTTCCACGAATGGAAAGAAATAATAAAAGAAAATTGAGTATTTCCTGTTTCCATTATTTTTAATCTCTTCATAAAAATAAGTAGCTAGTCTCTTTTTTGTCCTTGTACGATTTAAAGTAAATTGCTAGAGGTCAAAGATATTTAAAAATTGATTTATTCATGACTTGATGCCCCGGGCCTTTTCTGGTACCTCAGCAAACCTTGCAGTAATAGTTTTTATATATTTTAAAAAATAAACCATGTATATTGCATGAAAATGAAAGGATTCAGAATATTTTGTTATAAATGAAAACGTCATATCATGCAAATATATTTAAAATGGCTTTCATTTCTCTAAATTAAAAAAAAATATTTAAATTCTATAAAAATGAATCATTTATTATTCATACGAGACAAAGGAAGGTAAGTGCCTTAATAAAAAAATTAACACAGTTATATATGAAAAGAAATGCTCAAACAAAACCAAGTTGTATGTAATAAATGAATGTGAAATGCACTAACTTTCTTCTGAAAAATCTAAACTGTGTATATAAATCGAGAATTAAAACCCAGTGTTATTTTTATGCACCATTTTCATGAAATATATTTTAATTCAAAAAATAATTTCGAAATCTGTATGCGGTTTTGTAACATACAAAATGGCGCATAAAAATATATCGTATTGTTTATGCCATATGTGGAAAAGAAAGTATTGATTCTTAAATATTAAAATTAAAAAAAAAATTAATTTAGTTAGACCTTTTTCAAAACATTCTTATTTTAAAAAAAATATTAATGTTACCCAGATTTTATCGGCTATGCTTGTTATTAAAGAATTATTAAATATTGCAGTTTAGGACTGCAGTTCGGTTCTAAGCAAAATTGTTTTTGAACACTTGCTTTACAATTTCATAAATGATAAACGCTTCCTGTGATCTAGAGTTTTGATTTGTCACATAATTTTGTAATCCATCTGGGTGAACGTGTATAATTAACCAAGTACACACCACAGGTATCCGATCAATGACATCAATGAGAGGAGGGAGGGGGGTTCTGCAGTATTATCCACGCAAATCGGTACAAACCGTAGTTTTGTTGAACGGATATTTGGGGTCTTTCAATAGTTATAGAGTTAATAAATATTAGTTAATGGTTTCTTTTTAGATAGAAAACAGTAGAAGATGAATAAATATGCACGGATGAATAAATGATTTAATTTATTATTTTTGATTGAAAATAAATTGCTAAATTAATTAGTTAGCCACATGGCTCTTTAAAAAAATACCATATCGACGAGCTCTTTTATAATAATCATACACCAATAATATATAAAATGACAATCTTTGACAATTTTGCATTCAGTGCCACAAAGAAATGTCACAAAATAATTCGATTGGTTATAGTTTTTATTATTAATGCAAAGTTAATTGTGGTTTAGAACATGACTCTGTTTTTAATGTTTATTTACACAATAAACTTAACAGGTGTGAAGAAACTATTAAAATAACAAAAGTTTAACATTTTTAAAGGCCACTTTGTTTATTAAAATATTTTTAGGATTAGGATTAGCTTAAGGAAAGTAATTCATTTAGCTTATTAGATAAATTTAATTTGATTTATTAATAATTAAATAACAAATAAAGACATACCATTTTGGGTGAGCGAAATTGAAACATCTAAGATTTCATAGTATCGAACAATTTGTAAGAACTGCACAACTTTCTATTAACCTACACGACTTCATTCAATGATTGATGAATTTCGTGGTAAACACACGAGAGGTGATCCAAAAAAAAGTTTACAAATCAAAGGAAAAATGTGTTATTAACAATATACTCAGGATACAAATGGCAATTAAGAGACATATGTAGCGGTCACTTTTCTACATAATCATCAAACCTGTTGAAGCATTTATCACTCCACTGGACCCATTTGTTTAACCCATCTTTGTAATAATCAGGTCCCTGGCCATTGAGCCAGTTCTCGGCACCTTTTTGAACATCACCGTCTGATATCAACTTCGTTTTGGATAAGTGTTCCTTCAATGCCAGGAAAAGGAAATAGTCACTGGGAGTCAAATCGGGGCTGTATGGGGGTGATTCCAGACTTCCCACCTAAACGTTTCCAGCAATCTGTCTGCCCGCTTCAAAGGAACCACCTGTTGTCTACTCATTGCTTCGTCCCCGTACACTTCAACGATTTGTCTGTGAATGTCCGATGGGGACACATTCTTCGTCTATAGAAATCGCATCATGGCTCACACCTCTGTGCGAGACCGCTTCTCTAGACGTCTTGCCATTACTGTCGCTCTTTCAGGTCTCAGTACTAACAATATCTGCTCGAACGACCGGTCTAAGACGACTACCGACATGTACCACCACTTTGAGCAACAATATTCCTATACAAAATTTCTACTTTCCAAATACTGATGTTTGTAAACTTTTTTTTGGATCACCCCTCGTACATCCCATGGCTGATATTAATCGCAGTCATTAATGTCAACAAATTTATTTATTGCCAAAGGAAATTAATTATTAAATAAAGTTGGCAATTGAAACAATATGTGGGAACAAACGAATGCCTTTTCTTATTTTATTGAATTTCTCCATCGCACATGCATATTTAAAGCATAGTTAGAAGATAATTATAAACATCTGTTTGTAATTGTTTGAATAACAGTAGTAAAATGCATCATTTGCGTTAATTGCATCATACCCTACCACCATTAATGGAAACATGCAAACATGATACTAATTAAAATGCCCAAACTCGAAAATCTGTTTTTAATAACCAGTGCAAGCAGACTTAGACACTCAGATGTGATATTTCTCCGTATTATAGTCTGCATTCTAGACTGAAAGACTCAAAGTTGTAAATGTATTTACTATTTGCTAAATGAGACTTGTCCTGCAAAATCATATTACTGTATCAGTGGAAACCGAATTGCGTTCGATTTCAAACAACATGTGCAGTTGATTGCCCTGTAAGCTGTTCCACACAATTTTAACAACTTTCATTTTCTCTAATGAACATGAAAGGACGGAGAATAATAAAATCAAGCTCGATCTTTAATGATGGTTTAATGTTTGAAAGACGGTTATTTTCCAATTTGGTGAATCATTCGAAACTTTTCTGTATGGAATAATAATGGGAAAAGTTAAACTGGTTTCCCAAGTCGTATATTTCCAATGATATTAAGCGGTTAAAAGTAAGATTGAGTTATATTTTACAAAACTATGCAATTTTTACAGAATGTTTTCAATCAAAATTAGTCAGTATTGCTGCCTATTTGCAGAAATGTTTCTTCTTTATTTTGTCTAAAAATTAATTACCAAAAAAAGAGTAATTTAGAATAAAATATTTGAGTTTTCAGATATAATATATAAAAAAAAAACTATTAACAGAAACTGAAATTCTTAAAATTATAAGATGTACCATCAATACTGATCGCCAAAATGAATCTATGATCTTTAGATTAATTAACTATCAGTTTTCGGATGACCAATAGATGATCAAAATAAAAATAGTTGCAAGACCATTTAGCTTCAATATTTTGAATCTTTAAAAAAAAAGTTTCAATGAGATTTCATTCTGAAACTTTTTTTTCTGAAAGACTGCTTTTTATTTTTAAAAAGTTGTAGTGAGACTTAAATAACCGACTTCAAAATTTGTAAGCCTGTTTAGAATAATTTAAGCCGTCCTGGCATAGGGGTAGATCCCCGTGATCTGGACGTCCTGGGTTCGAATCCCAGTTCGGGCATGAGTGTTCTTCATCTGTTCTATCTGTGAGGTGCGTGAATGTGCCCCCTGTAAAAAGGGGTTGTGCAAGCGAATGTGATGCGTGAGTAGCTACGACGTACTCTTGGCCCTAGTTGGCGCTACTAAAACAAGAGACGCTCCCTTGGCTTAAAATCGCTGACTTCGTCACCCAGCTTGTCCATGGCAAGTGCCATTATAAACAACAACAGAATAATTGAAATTTCTGTGATACATTTTTAGGGTTAATGACGATCCTCAGGATTGAATTGTTTTGATAACATACCAAGATGATAAATTTTTATCGCTGAAATTTTCATTAGATATAAAATCTCTAGAAAATAAATTATGTGCAATAGGAAAATAGTCCTGACACCAAAAGCATATGGCATGCATTGAAAAATCTTTAAATTATATTGATTCTTCTTTTAATATTCTCTCAAAACGTCTGATTTATAAAAAGATTATAAATAAAATAATAAGAAATAATAAAATAATAAGAAGAAAAATTAAATTAAAATAATTAAAATACTAAAAAAATATAAAGTCAATTCTCCAACTCCTACAGTGCTAAGATGTCATTTCTTTTTCAATTTCTATGAGAACTCATAACCCATATATTTTTTTTTTTACCAAGGGTTTCTTTTCTTCATCACCATCTCATTTTTGAGAAAAAGCTAAAAAAGCTGTCCTTTACTGTCCATTTCCTTTTAAATTAAATTTCGCAAATAATTATTACTGTATCGTTTATACCAATCCTTATTTCACATAACATTTCATGATTTATGGATGCGTCATCAATGATGACCTGTAACCTCCCTCCTCAACATCGCTCCTTTTTCAACAAATTTATAAATTAAAGTCTTCCTCAACAATTGATTCGAAATCGAATTCCTCTTTTTGAAAGCAAATTCAGTTACACAGAATGCTTTATATTTATTGTGCTACTCGGATTTAAAACATTATTTTCTTTTTTCGAAAGCATGCTTATCAAAATAAATTGTCATGATTAAATTAATATTATTAATATGATACATGATTGGCTGTGGCCAATTATTCTCATATTTTAATTATTAAGAATTATTATTTACTATTAAAATTTAATCAGTATGAACAAAATCTGCGAATAAAGTTTTTATTTATATGACCAAAATAAGTAAAATATTATTTCCACATAATTTTTTTTTCATTTCCATCTTTTCCTTGTAAACTTAATGTTTCTATCAATCCTTAATACTGATTTTTAAAGAGAATTCAAAGTGATTTCCTACTTTTAATTCATCGTGTCTATATCAAGAGAAAAAAAATGAAAATTCCGTTAATAATTTACATTAAAATTTTAATAAGTTCACCGATGATCTGCTGTATAAACCATAGGTATACATTTTCTAATCAAAATCAACAATAAAATTAGTATGCATTAAAATCAAATGATTAATAAATGGCGATTTCATTGGATTTTACAGTCACATGACAAATATAGCTTCTGATCTCAATTTGATTACTAACTGCACGTTGGTCAGCGATCGCAAAGTCTACATGATTTTGCGGATGATTATTGCAAGTTTTTCACTTTTTGGATTATCGTTGGTGTAGGAAATAAAAATGGCTACAAGTAATGCGAAAAAGCCCTTAACTAAACTGGCGCAATACATTCATCATGTAGCATTTAAATATATATTGGCTGTATTTTCAGACCAAAATCACCAACTACCATCAATACAATTATTTCATTTTAGAAATGCACTAATTTTTTTTGAAAGACTGTTCTCCTGAAAACTGATGCAATTATAGATTCTGAAGTACCAGAATATAAACGAGTATTTGAAATCTGGCCCTTATGATACCAGTTGATTCACTAGAAGTGATAGTTTTATTAAAATTAAATTTTATGTAAAACTTGATATGTATGATGCCCCTGAAAAATTTATTTCAAAAATCAAATTTTGTCAAACAAGAAAATCATGTTATTTTAATATCCTTACACCTATTGCTTTTATTGTTCAACTGAAAGATGCTACGTTATCATAGAGCTATCAAAAAATTAAATATTTGGACAATATATTTCTAACTCCCCATCGTATTTTATGCTAATTTTATTTTCTAAATTCTCTAGTAAAATGGTTTTTTAAAACATAATAAGCAAAGTCTCTCTTTCTTAGTTTTCAATAATGAAAGAAAACCATACAATTAAATATTTGGTGGCGTATTGAATTTAATTGCAAAGAAATCTATTGAGGAAAATCATATAAAAAATATTAACAATATTTAGAAAAAAATATGCACTACAACGCAATCGATATCATTTAGAACAATTTCACAAATTTTAAAATGTTATAAAAAGTATTTATCTTTTCATTTATTTTATCGAGAATTATAATCGGAAAATACTAATTGTAGATTAAATTCTAATCAAAATCTGAAGAAGGAATTGTTGAAACACACTTTCCCATTCTCCAAATTATATCTGTACCAATTAACTAGGACCAATTACCTAAATCAAACGTTTTATTCTGTCGAGGAACAGCTCTCATACAGCCAGACACGTACACATTTTACTTTATTATTAGTGCAGATGAAACAAAATGTAAGGCCTTTGACAATGCAGTCAGCGGAAAATAATGTATGACTAACTAAATATTAGTGAAACAAACGTGATTTAATTAATGCAAAGACAGCTTAACCTTTTACTCACCCCCACTTGTTCTTGCAGAGGAAACGTTTATTGAATTTTAATGAAAGGGGCACTTTATATTCTGTTCTTACTCTGTAAACACATAGTTTCTTAGAGTACTGGGAATTGATTGCATAATTATAATGAATTTCACTAGTAAAGGTTTGATCCAAGATTATTCTGTCAGTATTCTTTTTTTCGGATTGCAAAAGGAATTTCAGTTTGACTTCTATGAAGTCGTAATACTTTTGAAATGTTGGTTAAAGCACTTCAAATATTTGTATTTAAAATCTTGAAGAAATGATTTAAACCAGCAGAGAAGTTTCTCATCTTTGCTTAGGTTCATTACCAATTTTCTTTTTATGTTGGAAGATCATTTCTTAGAAGTTTTATATCCTTTATCTAAATGCGTGGCAATAAATAGAAAATGTGGCAGGTGAGGTTTTATG
Organism: Argiope bruennichi; assembly: GCF_947563725.1. Classification (NCBI taxonomy): domain Eukaryota; kingdom Metazoa; phylum Arthropoda; class Arachnida; order Araneae; family Araneidae; genus Argiope; species Argiope bruennichi. Next base: position 55,283,889 of record NC_079159.1, on the reverse strand, counting down.
AAAATAGTGGACACACTTAATTGAAATGCAGGTTCAGATTTCTCTGAGATACTCAATGGAATGAGAATCCTTGGCTTGAGTGTATAAAAGTTGTTTAAAGAACTATGTATTTACAATAAAAAAGGCAAATAAGAAAGTAGAAGCTACATGTGGGAAGAAATATCTTCTAATGTAAACAAAAACAATGATACTTACATATAAGTATCATAATTCAAGAGTAGTTAGTGAAAATGGAACTACAGAATAATTTCAAGAGTAGTTAGTCAAATTGGCAACCACACATTTCGAAACATACATGGAACATGGAATGGCAAATTGCGCAAGATCCAACAATGAGGTGTTGGAAGAATTAAATCCTGTATGCAGATATGCAAATTGATCACTTTCTGAAGAAACAGGAGTTTGATATGTGAATTCTTTAAAATTTATCCAGAGGAAAATCAATGGGAGTATTCTCATGGAAACCTTCTCGCATAATCTTCAATAAAGATCTTATGTCCCATCCTTCGCATAAAATTGGATATCATGGATAAAAACCGATAATTATTTGTGGCGTATTGGTGAGCAATAGATGCAAAATATGCATTTTTGACACAAAACTACAGATATAATCATGCAACAACTTACTAAAGTTTATTGATTATGCCATTGCATTTATGAGGGACTGTATTTACATGCATGGAAAAGTATAGACTTACAAATGTTCAAATGTTCTAAATAGTTCCACATTTAATGCGTATCTATACTTTAGATACTAAACCTGCGTACCAATTTTATCTACCTGGCTCTTTGAGTTCGTAGTCATCGATTTCATTTCAGTTCCAACAATTGGATAGAAAGACTTCATGTGAATAACTTTCATTCAAAATTTAAGAGAAATCTAGAGATTTGATTATAATTCTATATACTAAATTCCAACAGTCTAGGTTAAATAGTTTGTGAATTATTGTGTTCACAGACAGACATAACACCACATCATACCTCTGCAACTATGACCTTTCAAATATTTAAACGGTGCTGCGCACATAAAGTGGCAGAGACATCGGAAGACACTCCTCAACTATCGGTTGCTGCTATCATTCCTTTGTTTGCTCGACATCTGACATTTATTGAGGAGTAATTTAGTAAGGTTTTTTTTTGTTGTTTGTTTAGGTAAGCAAAAGTCGAGGTTAACGATCTGGCTAAGACTCCAATGAGATATGGCAATGACTTTGGAAGGAAGTTGTCGATGAGAAACTAAATCCTATGCTAATTTACAGAAGGAGAAATGTAATCAAGTAATGGTGACAAAATTCACAAAATAATAACAAAATCACATCAATAAAATAGGAATGCCAAAGAGGCGGATATATATGAAAAAAGATAAATACAAAAATGTAAATAGATCTTTATATACACTGAGGTGAAAAAATCCTGAGATAGCAATATACAAATATATAGATAGCAGTAGTATCTCGTATATGCCCGTAAAGAATATGCCTGTGGCATATTATTATCTTTCTTCATAGATATAATCATCGTATTACACTCGTAGTATAAGAGAAACATATCTATTTAAAAAAAAATTTGAAGAAAAGCAACTGCACTGAAGGTAAACACTAAGTAGAATTCCTCCTCACCCGACTTTCAAATATAGTCAAGAAAGCAATTCTCAGTAATGAATTCAGCGATTTTGAGTATAATATCAAATAAAAAAATGTTTGACATGAAATCATTAAACATACATTTCCTATCATATATCATTGAAGAGACACAAAACATTTGACATCATGCCAACATCTTTATAACATATCTCTGAATAAAGTAATTAAACGCTTTTATTCATTGCGCAACGGTGAATCGAAGACTATAAAAATCTTGCAGTGGAAAAGGTTTTTCTAAAGAAACTATTTCCCTATTGAAATAGTTATATATTGAATAGTTCCCTATTGAAATAATTGTTGTTATTGGAAAGGCTAATCTTTATTATTGGATAATAATCTTGACCCTGGAAAGAGTGAAAAAGTTATGATAACTCAAACAGTTTACAATCGGAATACGCAATCCAAGACTATTATTGCATTGTCAAAAAAGTCTTTTGGTCGCCTACAAAATTAATGAAATCATACTTGCCAAAATCAAATAATGTTAGAGAACAAACAAATATATCAATTATCACAACTCTTTATGTATGTCCTGTAAGTCCCGTTCATTATCATTTTTGGTTCCTTAATTCCATTCTAATTTTTCTGCCTAGAAGCTAACGATCCCCATATATTCAAAAACGAAACAAATTTCCTTTAACTTTAGTTTTCTACAGTGTGGTAAGAAAAAAAAATCACCAAAACGAAGAACTTTCTTTTCCGTAAACATCTCAGACTAAATAGATTACTTACTTTTCCTCGAGGGAACGTTACATAATCTAATAATGAAAGTTTGAAATTCTGAAGACCAAGTTTTTCTAGTCAAGGGTTGAGCAGCTGGAATTTTGATATCGAATTACCAACGCAAGATTTACTGCTTATTTTAAACAATTTAGGGAATAAAGGGTACATTTTAAAGAAAGTTAGATTCGTGTTTCTGCCTTAAGGAGTTGTTTCTTTAACATTTTCTAATGCAGGTATCTTATTTTAGAAACTTAAATATATATTTTCTTTTGGTAAACTAATGATTTGAAATACTTCACTTGAGTTATAACTCCTTATTTATTTGAACCAAATCGGCTAATCTTTTTGAATGTATAAAACTTCAATAACTTATTTTTATTGAAGTATCTAAATTTACTGTTCTTACTAAAATTCAGAATTTAATTTTAAGTTTTTATGTATACTAATCATGATATTAAGATAATAATTGTTAATTTTTAACTTAGCATAGATTATGCTATACACTGCGGACTTCAGGATATACAAATGTATTTCATATTTTCTTACAGAGTTCGGGTGTACAATATAGAAGTCGCGTACATTGTTTACCTTGTATTCATCTGATACGGGTGACCCGCAAATGGAATGAAATGAATAATGAATGGAATGAAAACGTGAAGACCCACATATTGCTGACCTTAGAATATACAATCTAAATTCTAATTTTCTTCCTGAGTGTAGGTATACAATATAAAATATATAAAGGTTTACAATATAGGAAGTGCCATATATTGCAGAGTAGCTGACATTGTGGGCCTTAGGATATACAGCAGAACTTCAGATTTTCTTTATTAGTGCAGGTATAGGAAGTCTTTAAAATAATTCATTTAAAGACTAATTATTATTCTCATATTCGAACAAGGCAATATACATCTTATTACGAATATCTACATATATGACAAAAATTTCATGTATTTTCAAAAAAAAAAAAAAAAAATGTTTACTAGATGTTTGATGCTCACAAAATATTTGCTTTTAGAGTATTCCATTATAATTACATTCCATACCCAATTTTATTTCTACAGTTTGCCATTTAGTTTTTTTAAAATTTTGTTGAAAAAATGAAGTTCGGTTTCCAAAAACATCTACTAATCCAATATTTATTTCATTAGAAAAGTACGGAAACATGCAAAATTAAGCTAAACGAATTCGTAATGCTTATTAAACCTAATAATTGACTGTACTTGTCGTAAACATGTTTTGGACACAGACTTTACATCAAAATTTCTGCAACATGTTTTTTTCACTCATTTTTTTTCTTTTTTTGAAATTTAAAGCAGACTATAAAGATTATTTTTATTAACCCGGCCACATTTGGTAAATTCAGTAAATTAACAAAGGTTAAAAATTTCAATTAATTTTTTGTGTTTAATTTGGTTTTAATGACATCCTAAGTACAATATTTTTAAATTCAAAATTTGAAAGAAAAAAATAATAATTTGTACTATCTAGAAACCTCACGCCATTCTGTTCATTTCGCTATTATGCCTCAATAATTAATTTTTAATTTCATCTGAAATTTGAAATCTAATTTGAATTGGGAAAGCGAATGAATTTCAACTAATGGATTATTTTTCTTATTGAATCCGAGTATATAAAGAATAAAATGATTCCCTATAGAATCAGACAGCGTTAAAGTTTTGTGTGTGCTACAGATTATGCTTTAAAATCAGCGTTATTTTTAAAGGTTTATTAAAAAAAACATCTCACCGAATCCTAAAACAATTTTATGTCTTCCAGTAAAAAACAAATTTTCAAGTTGAAAGAATGATATTATAAACACATCTATATTCACTTATATGGCAAGAAACAAGTGTATTATTTGAAATGAAGCAAGCCTTAAAATTAAAAAAAAATGCTGATTTTAAAAAGTAAATCTTAACTTAAACAGAATAAAAATTCAAAAGTGTTATTAAAACTGTGTTTCAAAAAGTTATTTATTCAATGGGAAAAACAAGTTGAATCTTGTTACTGTAAACATAAACACAGGACGAAACATTCAAGAAGAAATATCTTAAAAGCAATGTAAGTGAGTTAAGCTTTATTACAAAAGGGAAAAATAAGTTTAAAAATAATTAAGATCAGATAAAACGATTATTAAATAAATATATTTATTCATCTGGAAGGATAATTTTCTTAATTATGTAATTCAGTATTATATAAATATTGTTTGTGTGTAATAATATTTTTCTAAAATACCATAGAAGAAGGCTGCAATCTTATTTAATATTTAAATATATAAGCTTTCCGAAAAAAATTACTATTTGAGTTCAAATACATGATATAATTTCAAATTTTAACAATCCAAACTAAATTTGTATCAAAGTTTGTAGCAGTAGGTGAATTGTCCTGTAGAATTCCAACATATACATTCACACAAGTACATATTCTTCTTTGTTATATTATATATATTTTTTTTTAAATTTACATGAAAAATAATATAAATTTGTGGCTGATCTGCAAATACATTTTTTCAGGAAGAGGACTGCATACGGCATCATATTTGCAGTTTTAAAATTTTAACATGGTTTCATGAATTTGCTTTCTGCTCTGTTTGCTGTCTTTGTAAAATTCCAATAATAATATTCCAATCGATTTTAAACTAACTCCCCAATGAGATAGATACGTGATTATTTTAACATAGTTCAATATATGAAAGCTGTATGGCAAAGCAACACCAACTTTTTTCCTTCTCTGTCTGTTTGATACAAATTTTGCAATCGATTAAAAGCTTTCATTGCCAGCAAACAGCGCAATGCTAAGTTAACCCGTTCTAGGGGCGTAAGAAGTATGCTTCCCACCAAATTTATCAATCTTTGCATGAAAATATATAGGTTGGCATAAGTTCTGACAATTTTTTTTAGTAAGTCAGAAACTTAGATGCTTCAGTTCTTTATCTCGCACAAAATGATGCGTTACTTAATTGATTTGTTACTTAATTATTAATTTACCAAATTAATTAATTAATCAAATTAAATTTATCTTATAAGCTCAATGGATCACTTTTCTTATTCTTATTTCAAGCCTAAAAGTATTTTAACATAATATGACTAGAAACAAATGGCCATTTAAAGGGTTAACTCTCCTGGAAATAAGATAAAAATCGAATTAATAATTTAATTCACACATTCAGACATAAAATGCAGAAAAAGTATTTTAATTCGCAATCTCAAATTTTAAGAACAATATGTATGGGGTTAAAAATCTATATGGGGTTAGGAGAAATTATTTTATGCGTTTTACTCCATTTTCAAATTCAAAAATATTTTTAAAAAATTATTTAAACATTTAATTGTAAAACATGGCAACTACACATAAATCCGTTAAAAGAAGTTAGATACCTTAGTTACCTTGAAGTAAAATGATTGAAAAAAATTAATGCGATCATCCACTTTATAAAATCCCACATTGAGAAATTATTCGTGCCAGTGACTATAAACCATTTTTATAAAACAAGGATCAGCACATAAAAATCATAACAAGTCTAAAACAAGGGAAAATCTAATGCGTGATTAGCTGAATCTCATGAGTGCTTATGTTGTTACTTATGCACTTGTCATATACAAGCCCGCTGAAGAAGTCAGCGATTTAAACCGAGTTTGTGCAGTAGCTTCTGAGGGTAAAAGTCTGACTTCTAGATCATAAGAAGATAATACTCACACAATCGCTTGAGCAACTCCTTTTTACGGGTAAGGGGAGGGGGCTCTTCCACATACCTTGGGGTAGACGCGCTACCCATGGCCAGGACGCTGGTAGAGTGCTTATACAGGTGGCTAGCTAAAAGAATGTCCGTATAAGTCGAGGTCTACTTCGAAACTGGTATCTATCCATTCTACATAAGAGTTACCAGGCATTATAACCTAAACTGATGTTTCCCATATTTAAATTTTAATTCATAATTTTGGTGAAAATTAAGGGGAAAAACCATGCTATTTGTGAAGTAAATTAAATAAGTGTGTAAAGAAAAAGGTTGCTTCATAATTTTCATTTCTTTAAATTAACAACATTTTTCGAGAAGATGAAATAAGTGGAAAACTGATTATAAAATTATAGCTAAATACAAAACGAATGAGTCGAGTTAATAAAGAGTGCAAGCAATATATTCAGTTAATAGATTTTTTTTCTGGAACATGATGTTTACATACTTTGTTTATCAAAATCCTCACTAAATCTATTTTTAATGTATGAAACTTTAGTTTTCTAAATGTCTGAATGATGTTGTAAAATTATACAATGATGACATCCAACAGTAACTGAAATTAACTTGCCAGCAGATGCCGCTTGCTAAAACATTTAATTAGAAAACCGGCAAACCAATTCATTTTGGTCAAAATTTCCAATCAAGGATTCTAAGCCAAATTAAATGAGCCACTTTAAGCCACGGTTTCTTTACAACCGAGTAAATTCTAAAACCTTTAATTATAATTTTTTGCTTGATAAACGAGAAATTCTGAATTAATGCTTTAAACTTCAAAGAAAATATAATCATTAACTGCATTTTAATTACACGGGAGATTTCCAGTTAAGCACGCGCTCAAAGCGTTTTCAGTAATCCTCAGTATTAAATTAATGCACAAAGTCGAAAATTGGAGAATGTATCGTAATGGTAAATTAATTAAATGGGATGTTGTTTAAAGGATCTCTGATCACTTTATAATGTCATTTTTGATTTCCCCAAAGTAGTCTGTCGAAAAATTTGTTAAAAAGACGACTTTGCAATGTTTGAGAAACATTTTGAATACATTCTACTCCGAAGATCATGAAATGCATTTAACAGTGTTATATATTTGGAAAAAATATTCAAAATGTGGTGGTTAATAGCAGAAATTTATTTGAAAAGGTGATTTTCATGAGCAAAATTACTTTGTCTGTTTTCTCGGAATATATAAAAAAATAAAATAGTAGACATAAAATATGAAGTTCTGAAAATCAGACGGAATTTCATATATAATTTTGTTTTTTACAAACAATCTTTAAGGAGTCAGCAATATAATTTGAATTTTTTCTTTGCTATTTTATTTCTTTCGGTATGAAGTATCGTCACTATTTGTATTTAAAATTAAAATTGCATTTGAATAAATACTTCTAGGAATATAATATACGAAAAAATAAATTCTAGGATTTTAAGACATAATAAAATATTGGAAACAATATCAAAAATTTAAGTATTTTTAAAAAGTAAATTGCAAGAGCAAGAATACTTTACTGGTTATTTCAAGCTATATAAAAACAATAAAATGTACAGAGAGAAATAACAGTTTGTGTATACTACGCAGACATATAGTAATGCACTCTATTAGTCCGATTTTGTTTCCATCTTCTTCCTAGAGTTTCAAATGTCCTCGAAGTTGGCGGTAGAAAGAAAGAGAAAAGGAATAGCATTTGGATGGGAATTAGTTTCACGAAGCCGTATTCCTTGAATAAAACATCCTTCATTGGTTCGCTTCAATTCTCAGCCCTATGTCTGAATGATCCCTTATTCAGAATTAGAAGTAGTGGAATAAGAAAAACTTTTGCGTCTCAATGGGAACTAAACAAACTTTCAGCCGTATAAAAGAAACTGTTAACGAACTGTTCATTTTTGCTCTAGTTAACTATCTGTTCATTATTGCTATTAACTATTGCTCTTGTTAATTATCTGTTCCTTATTGCTCTTGTTAACAATCTGTTTATTATTGCTACTTAAACACAGCTATCCGATAGCTGTTTCTGTAGGTACTAATAGAAGAAGACTTTCAAATTCCCTATTATTATGGTTCAACCCAGAAATTTTTTATGAAAAAATGTCTTGTATTTGTATTTAATATTCGGAATGAATAAGAGATTAGTCAATAATAGTGTGACCCAGCTTGCTGGGATGTTCTTCCTAATTCGTTTAATAAAGATTTCCACTGTATTGATTGCAAACATAATTTAACAATTACATGAAAATATGAAATGCATGACATTCTTTTGAGAAAAGTGAAATAGAGAAGATAATAGTAGGCTTTGTTTTAAAATAATTTAATCATAAGTAAATAAAATAATTTAATAATAAATAAATAAAATAATTTAATAATAAATAAATAAAATAATGATAATAATAGCAAATAAATAAAATAATAATAATAAATAAATATATAAAATAATCTCTCTCTCTCTCTAAACCTAAAACCTAAAAGGAATCGTGTATTAATACTGGACAAAAATGTTACAAAAAATTTTAACAAAAAAATAGGAAATTTTGTTACTTTATAATTGATAAATTAAATTAATATTTAAATCAATATATGGATTAATGGTACCAACATGTTTACCGGAATATGGAATGAAAATTAAACCAATCTCGCAAACAAACATTCCATCTAAACATATAATTTTTAATTTCTTTTTTCCAAAATAAGCATCTTTCTCATCGAAGTGATTTTTTTTCCCAGTTCGTCTAAATCCTCTGCAAACAATTAACTTTCCCGTCATTCCGCTCGGCACATTCTTTGTGTCGTTGGGAAGGAAATCACGTGCAAGAGGATGTGCCCGGCAAAGGACGGATTTGTTTCCGGCTGTTAATCTGCTATCGTTCCACGGAATGTCCAGAAAGGGAGAGAATTAGCCGCTCTTGGAGGGACGTGCCCGATTAACTTCCCTTCCTTCCCCATCCACCTACTAGATTAGAAAGGTGCTGTTTGCTAGTGACTGGGATGGTATGTCCTAACGTTTTGGTGAAGCAGTGGAAAATTTGCAGATAATTTTTAGCAAGTTAGTTTGCCGAAGAGATGAAACCAATTTGGCTCAATGTCATTGGCTTAAGTAAATTTGATGCGGAAGCTGATAATATTGCAAAAGCACTCAGCTGTTAATGAATAAAAAAAATAAATAATAAAATTTTCTTTGTACTGATACATAATAATGTGATTGATTGGGCCTTTTAAGAATTTACTCAGTTATATTTAATTTTACTCTTAAACCATTGCATTGAAAAAATAACATGACATATTGTCCTGCAACCCTCAAAAATAAATGAAATTAACGATTCCTTCAAGATAAATGAAATATAATTGTTATAGCATAATAATTGAATTATAATTCTGATCTTATTTATTACGATTAACTTGTCCCATAGTTATTAACAATTTCCATGTACATAAAATATTAATTTAACGGATTCGCATAAAGTAAAACTATGAAATAAAAATGTTATTTTTTACTGTATCGTATAGAAAGAGTACAAAGAGAAAATATAATCAATCAAGTTCAATAATCGAACAGATTTTTGACTATTTTCCTTGTTTCGGAGCTCCTTGAGTCTGAAAAGCAAATTTTTGAAATTGTCATTTCGACTTTCCATCTTCTGCGAGCACACTAACTTAAAATCGCTTGACAGATGAAATTTAAAATAAGATTTTTATTCTAAATTTGTAGATGTTGTATCAAATTTGGAACGAAATCCATCTAAAGAAATTTATCGATCGGAGTATAAATGAAGACGATAATTATTAAATGTCATGTAAATAAGATTTTGTGCGCAAGTTTTAGTATTTAAAATGCCGATTAGAATTTTGAATAGAATCCGTTCGGTTATACCTTAAGCACACAAATACGATAATTCAAAAATACAATAACTAATAAAACCAAAATTGGTATGTGATTTTATGATTACGATTATAATTTTATATCAAATTTTGATTTCACTCTGACTGACATGGTGTCCAAAATGCAAATTCTGTTTTCTAGTACTTGTGCATTACCACACGTCAGAGATTTTTCAAAAGAAAAATCTCACCATAGATTCAGTAAAATTGCTAGAATCATGGCAAAGATCAATATTTAATAATTGTTTTTTGTCAATTCTAAGCATAATTGTTTGACTTCGGGCTTTCGCAGCTGTAGCAAAGATTCACTATTTTATATAAGATGAGGGTAATATAAGATGTTAACCCTTTTTTTTAGTTCGCTGAAGGAGTTTATTTAAATTCTCATCAGCCTTTACATCAGATAATATGTTTCCAATTTGCGAATTTCATCTAAAATAGGTTAAAATTCATCTTAATTTGAATTAAAGGCCACATACGAAATTTCAAATTGCTGCCTTTTGCCGTTCTTAAATTTCGTACAATTAGGTAGACACATATAATTACTGACAGACTTCTCATTCAGAAAAGTCTTCAACTAAGTGATTCGCTAAAACGTTGAAGCCGAAAATTTTGATAATTAAAATACTTTGTCCTTAATCCATTCCTCATAAGACGATGTAAAATTCTACTCTATTTCCGATAAAGGTACAACAAATCTATTTTCTGTACATTGATTTTCAAACAATTTCTGCATCTCTAATGATAATACGAAAATTCATCAAGACTGTCCTCCCCTCAAATTCCTCGTATGTTAAGAGAGTATAGCACATTCTTTTTGTCTCTACTTACAAAAATTTGTATCCCTTGAATGTAAAGCGGGGAGGATTCCTGAAAAGGTAAGCGGCAAACCCTCGAAGTTCACATCAAAGTTTGTAAGCAGAACTACTCAGTTTCCAACTTCCAACTTATTAATTGATAGTTGAACCACCATTGGTATTATAATGAAGACAATCGAATATACGTTTTTGGGTATCTTCTTTTCGACCAGATGAACCTATATTTTAATACAAATCTATAATTTTAATTGCATTACGTCAAAAGAATTTCATTTATTGAAATTGTTCCTTTTTTATGGTATTCATTTCATGTTTATGCGAATAAACTGACAGACAGATGATCTTTCCTTTGATGGATGCATATCAATACGGACCGAATTTCATACATATCTATACTGTTTCTCATAAATCTTTGTACCACATTTCATTTATCTAACTCTAATTCTAACCCTTTATGAGATATCTTGTTTTTATGATCTTGCAATCATACATACAGACTTCCTTTAGATAAATGATTGATTGGCACAATATAGATAGCAATTAATTATTTTGCCTATAAACAAAAATCAACGACTCTTAGACAAATTTTATTCAAAAAAACTCTTCGGCAAATTTTGTACAAAATTCGATAGAGATATACAAAATTACTGTTAAGACCACTTATCAAATTCCGTGTCTCGAATTTACAGACAGGCAGAATTAGAAAGATTTTTCTTTAAATAATGTATTTGTTTTCCATTTTATAAAACTTTCAAATGTATCAATTCATCAAAATTCTAGAGGTCGAAGTTTTTAACGAGTGCAGTACTTTTGTCTTTGCGTTCTTCGTTTGAGAAAAAGTAAAACTAATTTCGAAGCACCGAAGCTCAACCAATAACTCGATACCACGTTACCAAACACGATAACTGAGTTTTCCCTAATGTTCTCCGACCTTCGCCTGTAACGGGTCACGTGAACGATTGAAACGAAACCCCAGCTACAACAGGAAACAAAATTGAGAGCAAGCAACTGATAAATCCATACCTCCTCCGTGTCACGGAAGTTCTAACTTGGGCAGTGCTTCAGCATCATTAAGACGCATAATTAGAAGATATGCAAATAGTCAACAGCGTCCAGTTAAAGCCTAGCCGGTGCATTTTTATAGTCGCCTTACCGATTGTGAGGTTAATGAATCATGAAATATTCATACAAAATGCCCTTTATACTATTCTTGGCAATCGAGTATTTAGTGGAAAAGGAAAAGTTTTCGGAAACTTTGGAAAAAAAGTAAAGAAAATCGGATACATTGGTGTTCTGATAGGTAAAGTTTTTTTTTTTTTATTTATTCTCTTGGAAACTATGAGTTATATTCCTTTATTGATTTTGCAAGGGGTAATAATTATGCCTATCTTCGAATTGGAAATGCAGATGTTAATAAAAAAATAAAAATGACAAAAAAATTGTGAAAGAATTTAGCAATGTAAAGTTTGAAAAAGATGCAAAGGAAAATTTTAAATTGTTTAAAATTTAGATTTATTGCAATTGATAAGGCATTTAAATGCTCATCAATTTTTGCATCTTCATTGTTATTGTTATAATTACAGGAAAATCCGTTTTCATATCGAGACTGGATTTTAAGAAATTAATATTATCTTGCAAACGCATTTACATCCTAGAAATAAAGCAATGCAAATTGTAGAACAAATAATTGCGTGTACTTTATTTTAAACATTTTATAGAGAACTAAAAATCAATAACTGAAAGTTAATATTTGTCATATATAATTTTATAACATGTGCAAATTGAAGTACAGAATTGTGTTTCTTCTTGCTGATGACTGAAGAATATTGGATGGGTATGGCTTTTCACTGACTATTAGAATATTGACTATTGTTTACTGACTTAACACTGACTATTGTTTTCAGAATACATTGAGTTAATTGTTTTAGTTATGAAAGGTACGCTAGTGCATTGTGATTTCTCATGAAGTTAATTTTTTTTTAAATTTAAGAATAAGAAGTTTTCTCCATTTTTCTCTGTGTATTCTTAACAAATATAATTAAGATTAATTTCGAATTGAAATCGCTAGAGCTAAGTTATACTGACATGGCGTATGCCGGGTATAATGAGCATTTGGTATTTGTTGTTCGTACAGTTTCGAACATTTCTTTCGTTTTAAGTAACTGCTTATTCTTTGATGTAAATTTATTTTCGTATTATAAACTTATAACTTAAAAGTTTTCTTCTATAACTTCAAAAAAATTATTTTATTGTTTAGTAGCTGACAGTTTCTTTATTGATTTAAAATAAATTTCTTTTTATATAATAGTTCTCATATTTGTTTATATAATACGCCTGTCACTTGCGGTGAGAAAATGTTAATCTAAACCAATGAGCATTTTAGGATTGCTGTTAATACCACTGGGTATAATTTTCTTTCGTTTGAAATATATTTTCAGTTAATGTATATTTATTTACTTTGATTCCATTATTATTTTTACTACAAAGATCTAACTTAATTATTTATTATATTTTAAACTAATAAATTTGCTTTATCTATCTCAAATATTTCTTTATTTGTTTTAGAATCGTTCGTCTTTATTACTTTATATAAGTAAATCGAATTTAAAATTTATTGACTCCTTTAATTTATAATGTATGTATTATTTTTTATATTTTTGTTGGATTACATTCTATATTTATTTTGTGAATACACGTTATGGAAATACTTTGGAAATACATTTATGCCCTAAAAGAAAATAATAAGCATTATGATCTGGTCCAGGTTAAAAAAAATTTCTTTTTGCATTTTTCAGATCCTATGTTTCAAATTATTGCTGATTCTTAAATAAAAATTTGAAAATATTCTCCTAGAATAACTGGTTTTTCTCTTTTTCATTCAAAATCCCGAAGTTAAATAAAAGTATTTTTTTCTCATGAAATAACGTAAAAATGCAATTATTTATTTAAGTATTATGAATACTTATAGTTGTTATGCGACAGTTTTTACAGTGGTATGTTTATTACTTGATACATCAAATGGATTCATTTATTCTCGATTAAGATTTTTTTTTTAAATGTTGTTATTTTATTTGTCTGTTATTTGTTCTGTTAATTGATTTATTTTTTGTTATTTGTTTTTACTTGCATATTTTAATCCATACTCATTCAATTTTCAACTAAACATTGCAGTCTATGATTTATTTTGAAACAATTTTTATAATTTGAATTTCAGTTTAAGAAAAATAATTTAACTATCTTAATTTAAGTTGTTTTCATCCATAAATGCAGTTAACTCATTATTTTATCGTTTGCTATATTCCTTTTCTTTATTTAAATTATTACTTGGATGTAGAAAATTTTTATATAATTATTACCTTTTGGCACCTATTATAGTTACTTACAAAATCAATAATATTGTATCAAATAATATTTTAATTATGAATTAGAAGATTAATTGTTACATTTCTGGAAAAAATTTCTTGCTTTCAAAAATGCATTTTATTAATATTTAGGAGATTCGTGATCCTATCACAATTCAAAACATATTGTGTACGTACACACTAGAAGATTTTTTTTAAAAATGTTAACTTTAAAAAATCCAGTTTTTTCATAGTAGGTCATTAATGTATGTTTAAACTCATTTCAGTGAGAAAAAAACCATATTATACTAATTATTAATAAATTAAATAATATTTAATGAGCTAATTAGCCTATTTTTTGAAACATGATATCTTAAATTTTAATTTGTGCAGTCACAAAATTCTAGTTGGAAATTATGTCTAATATTAGTCTTCATGTTGTCTGCCTAAATCAAGTTATAAAAATATATAGTTTTTTTAAACAATTTTTTCATCAACGATAAATAGAAAAAGCGAAATTTTTTCTGTAATTTTAACGTTTAAATAGCTATTAAAAATTTATTTCTACAAATATAACTTTGATTGAAGCACAAAACATCCGCTATTTCATACAGATTATTTTGATATATAAATAACTGTATTTGGTTCATTTCTTGTTGAGTTATGATTGTTTGAATGAAGCAACATAGTGGAAAAATATCATTCTTCATAAAATGAGTTTTAAAAGCACCGTAACTAGAATATTTAATGAAAGCACCTCAAGAAAAATAATTATAACTCGAGAAATATTTCGATATTGACAGAATTTTGGTATCGTCTGAAAGCTAAAGGATCAGAGAACATTATTAAGCAATAAAAAAAATATTCGATATTTTGAACGATTTTCGAAGTTTCAAGTGTGTACATATACCTTAAAAGAAGATTTAAGAATCAGGGAATAAAACTAAAAAAGGTCTTTCATAGTGGTAATAAGAACATTAAATGGTAAGAATTACCGGTTACAACGAAACAGATGAATCATTTTTGTCTAATGTATCAAAACCTCCTCTATCAAATCTAACCAATAAAAAAATCGATCAAAAGTTGATGAGTGCAGTAAAACATGAAAAAGGGAAATTTCTATAAACTAGTTGCCTTTGACGACCAGTTGGCTAGACCAGATTATTGACTCTGGAGGCTATTAAATATTAATGTAGAATGGATATTTTTAAAAATCGTCTTTTTATTATTTGATAATACAGAAAAACATGAATTTTATTTTAACCAGTTGAAAGAAATTGTAACACGTGTAGATCAAAAAATGTGCATGCTACAAAATTAAAGTAAAAATGATCCTACATCTAAAAATGTTACTTCAAAAACTAAGGTTCAAAAAAAGCAATTTTAAAACTCTATTTTAACATTGGCAAAAGAGCGCTATTGACTATTTCGGACAGTGAATTTAAGCTACAAAAGATAAAAAATTCTTAACAAACTGTGCATTACATATAAAATAACTTATTAAAAGTAAAAATACATTGCAAAGAAACGGAAGTTATATTTCAAAAAAAGGTAGTATTTTGAGTTTTAAGATGATAAAAAAATTCCTTTTTTTGAAATAATAGTTTTGGAAGATATGGTCATCATTTCCATTAGTAAATCGGATCGATTATCCGTCTCGCAATGGCTAAGCCTATTTTCACGCCCAATTAAACTTTGATTCTTATTTCTGGATTTTTTTTGCATCTTCTTTCTTCTTAGAATATAATTTTTAGTCAGCTTTATTAAGAAATATCTTTAATAATTTTTTCTACTTTATTAATTGATTGAATTAAGCGCAGCTGTACAAAACGTTTAATAAAGTAGTTTGAAATATGGTGATTAGAGCAGATTTGACTATTTCATTCGACTATGAATAATAAAAGCCACATATGTTAGCTTTTCAGTAATAAAATCACGTACTTTAGATTTTCACGTTTCTATGCCACGCATATTACCGTTTAATATACAAGGACAATTGAGTTTGAAATGATTTAAAGTTATGATCTTATTTTGAAGTGATGTCTATTATAATCCGAAAAAAAATCCAAATTTTTGCAAATATTAAAATTAAAATAGTTAGTGTCAAAATACAAAAATTAGTTAATTTAAATCCTTGCTCCAATGACCTATTATAATCACTACTGCCGGTGTCCTGGCATAGGGGTACCGCGTCTTCCCCGTGATCTGGGCGTCCCGGGTTCGAATCCCGGTTTGGGCATGGTTGTTCTTCTGTTGTTCTATCTGTGAGATGTGTGAATGTGCCCTCCTGTAAAAAGGGGTTGTGCAAGCGAATGAATGATGCGTGAGTGGCAAAGTCGTACTCTTGGCCCTAGTTGGCGCTGCTATAAAAAATAAGAGACGTCCCCCTCAGGCTTAAATCGCTGTCTTCGTAACAGCGGGCTTGTCAGTGGCAAGTGCCATAAGAAACAAACAAACAAACAATAATCACTACTTGTAAAATCCGTATTAAGCTGTATCTGCAGTAATTAAGTCAATTCCAAATAATTTCATTTAAACTATTAAATAATGCAAACCATTTCAGTAGGAAAAGACATTTGATAATGTTTCCTTGTTTAATTGTTTGTATAAAATTAATTACAGGTCTATAACACTTTATCATCAATGGCATATGCTGATAAGGGTAAATACCAGGATTAATTATTGATAAATATAATTCTATTATTATCTATTGTTTTATAAATTAGCAATCCAAAAATATTTATCACATCGAAAACTTACTCAAAAAATTGGGTTTGAAGTTAAAATGAAATCTAATTATTACAGGCGAATGGATATTATATATTTACCTTATACCCAAAAAGTTTATAAAAAAGAAAATAGAGATAAATATTCGAATATCCATTGATATTGCAAGTACATCAATAAAATAACAGGATAATGGAAACTTAGAATCAGCATCGAGTTAAAATACAAATTTAGTGTTAAATTATAATTAAAGAATAGTTGTTAATTGAACAACAATTTTTTTTCAGTACATTTTGTTCTATTTATTATCCTATTTATCAGAGATGGACTAAATTTTCTTAAAGCCAAAATGTCAACGACCAATGAAAATGAGTAAATTTTTTATTCGCTTAGAAAGTTATCGTCCTAAAATCGTGTCTATTTACATAAATATCAAAGGTTAGAATACAATTCAAAGTGAAATTCATTTTATAAATGACTGTGAATTTTTGAAATCATTACTAGGAGATCATTGTTGTGGAGTTTCCATTATTTTTCCTCGAATAATAGTTTTTTATTGCGGTTTCGATTATTATTCTTTGGTGGAAATGAATCCGTTAAACTTAGATAGTAAATCGTTAATCTAAGGAAAACATTTGCCATTCCAAATGATTATATTTTTGTCAAGAAGTCATTAAATATTAAAGTATATAATCTATAATATGTAAAGCTCAATGTGTGTGCATGTGTGTGTGTTGGCTCTCTACAGAAAAGACCATTTGACCTACAGCTTCCAAATTTGGTGCGTGTCTACCTTAGAGGTCGGAAATGTGCACCTAGGGTCCCTTTTTTTTTAATTTTCCCCATTTTCCCCACCGCCAAATGAGTAAGGGTTCAGTTTTTTTCCCCCACTCTAATGAGGCTAGGCTTAAGATTTTTCGGCCGATTATTTCAAACGATTCAGTTTATTTTCTTAATGTTTGATGCATTTAAAATTAAACATTGCTAAATAATCGATCTTTCAGTTTCATTCTGAAGTACTTTTGAATTAAAATAAAGCAGAATGAAGGGAATTAAAAAATTATAATTTTTGTTAGCGTTACCCCAACTGGCGTAGAAAAATTCACGCATTTGCGTTACCGTAACTGGCGTTGGAAATTCACGTATGCGCATTGTGTTCTGATTGTTGTGACTGATTGCGAACTTGATTTAAATTATTTTTTTGGTTAGTTGCATGCTTTTGTAATTAAATTGTATTTATGTTAGTTATATATTTTTTTGGATTTGCTTTTAGTCTTAAGTACATCGTTTTTTAAGTAGTTTTTCTAACATGTTTTCAACCGATTATTGTAAAGGATTCTTTTTATTTTCTTAGTGTTTGTTGAAAAATTCTTGAAATTGACAGAAAATTTGGTTGACAAATTCTTGAAATATTACATAAATTAAGAAAGATATTCTTTAGTGCTCATAAAGTTTAAGCGCTCAGTGACTGTTTTCAGTAATCATATTACAAAATAATATTTTGTTTCAGTAAAAAATATTATTATATTAATTGCAGATTAATCCTTTCCACTTTAAGTTAAATTATAAATTCTACTGGAGCTAACAGAAAATTAGAGGGATACATATTACGTTATGACTGCAGGCTTTTATAATATTATAAGTGAATTATATGACTATCAAAATTTGAAGTTTTAAAATATTTTGATGAAGAAGCTATTAAAGTAGGAATTGCATAAAATATTTTATTATTGAAATTTTAATGAACATTAAGATTGGCGAACCGGCTGGTCGCCAAAGGCGGCTAGTATTTAATGAAACAAGCAAACGATTTATTTCCCAAGTGATTATTTGTATCATTTTCGTTAATATTTTTTTTAATTTTATACGACAATAAAATTTGTTAAATCAAAGTGTTTAGAATAATTCACATCAGTATTTGTCCTTATTTTTGAATATTTAAGATAAATAAATTTTTATTAGAAGGAGCATATTTTTAGGAGATGAAAAGTCATTTTCAGTCAAACTGTATAAATTTCACGAAATAATTTCATTGTAAATAGTCAATCTGCATTTATCATTATGTTAAATTTTGGGTAAAATCTGCAACATTTTAAAATCCGTTAAGAACTATTTGAAATTCTAATAAAGAATGCTGAAAATTAAACAAGAAAAATTTATATTCCACAACATCTGGCAGACAATTTATGGCTAAAGTTTCTATAGAAAAAAATATATTTATTTTTACATTCTTAAATAAATGCATTTTTTTCCACTCACTGAAGTTATTATATCCTGTCTGTAATCTGTCCTACTTTCTTTCGATATTTGTTAGACTATTTTTCCAATGGCACCGTAAGAACAGCATTGATCTAACTAGGTCGTTTTGAGAACAAAAATAAAGAAAAATGTTTCGCCTTTGATCCATTTTTTAAAAAATAAGGTTAAATATTTCTAAAATTCTTTCAAATATGGTATAGAAGTTTAATTTTTAAACTGTAAATGACAAGGAAAATGGATCACCTCACGCACATGCTTTTGCCGCTTTCATAATGGAAAAAAAATCAAAACTTGTGCTTCCATAATTTCTTATGTCAACGCATAGATCATTAGTGGAATAATTTGTTTTATAATATTCGACAGTATTTGTCTGTATAAGGAACAGTAAGATGAATGCTTATTTTACCATAAAAGAGATACTCGTCTTTTCGAAAATACATGAAAAATAACTGTTGATCGATGGTTATTATATTGCGTTTTACTTCGTATAATAAATGTTAGAAAATTCTAAAACATATTTGCCAAAGTATCGATATGCATTTATCGATATTTCAGCAGAACAAGTATAATCTAAAAGAAAGGTTTAAGCATTACCTTTTGATATTTAATAGCGCATTGATTGTTTTAATACATCTCACGTTCAAACTCTTTTTAAAGATATTTTTATTAAAAAAATTAATCTTAATAAAAGAAAGGAATGATTAATTAATTTTATTTCATATGCAACCATAAAAGTTTATCAAAAATCATCTAATATACATGACAAATGACATCATATATTTTATTAATTATGATTTTCAAAAGCGACATAAAAACCAAAGATATGACTGATTATTTATCAAATAAGTTTTAAATTAGTATTTTTTAGAAACTTTAATGATATAATCTTCAGAATTATTGAAGAGATCTGTTTAACAGAGACACAAAAACACATATTGATTTATGTTAATTTATATATACTGCCAGTTATATTTGAAGAATACAAAATATGTAACATTGCATTCTTTATTCTTTTCCTGTTTTATAATATATCATTATCTCACATTATTCTGATTATTACTTTGCAGACATAACATCTACATTTAATTACGATAGACAAAACGGCCGAATGCAAAAATTGCTTATACGAGAGTTATAGGTAAAAAATTAAGGGAATTTTGGAATTTCTCGTTCCAGAGTTTGATACACACTGCTAGGGTTGAATGTAGTCGGCAACACTTCCAGGCAACGTGTCACTTTTATTCTCACTCTAGTCGCTGGATCGTGTGGAAGACCGTTAAATATGACAACTCCATTGTTGGTCTGCAGCAAGGAGAAAATAAGGGCAATGATTCGCTTTTTGATTGCGGAAAGTGTTGAAACTGCGGAAATTATTCACCGAATACCAATGCAATATGGTGAAGCTGTTTATCGAGAAGCAAAATCTACGAATGGATCGAACACTTGAAACAGGGAAGAACTACTTTATGTGACAACGAAAGATCTGGCATGCCACCCACGTCACCCACCAAGGACAATTTGAAACTCGAAATACTGTGATGTGTTGCAAACTAAATTGGAACCGTAATCAGATCCAAGTGTCGTATTATCTTCCAGCAAGATAATACTTAACCACATTCTGCTCAACGAATGTCTGAATCATTAAAAGAGTTGGGATTCGAACTGCTAAAACACCCGCCATATAGTTCAGATCTGGACCCAAGCATTTTTCATATTTGGGCCATTGAAGAAAGCGCTAAGGGGAAAAAAATTGCAACCGATGAAGAAGTCATTGATGTGACGCAAAACTGGTGACAGATACAATAGAAAAACTTTTTTCCGGGGAAACCAAAAAGCTTGTGAAACGTTGGGAAAAGTGTGTTGATGTCCAAGGTAATTATGCAGAAAGATAACGTATATTTCAATTTTCTACCATTAGAATAAAAACACCTTTTCTCAAATGCCCCTTTAGCCTTTGACTCTCCCTCTTATATTGTTACGCATCTGTAATATTATTACTTCTATGTGCAGGTAATTTTTTCTTAAGAAATTTTACAAATAATTTTAATGAATAATTAACTCGAAAAATTAAGCTTCTATTCAATGAATAATTGGTGATAAAAAAATGAAAGTTCAAGAAAATACAATTAGAAGAAAATTCAATCTCAATTAGATACTGAATTCCAACGATCCTTCTAGAATATTTGATGCTCTATCATAAAAACTTAAATAAGCAAGAGAAGCTAGAATTAGTGAGTGAAATAAGGGAATTTTGATTGTGATTTTGATAGAAACTG